>NC_081414.1:480490008-480755008 GCF_030272615.1 Cryptomeria japonica | reverse complement strand
ACTTGGAATGTGGTGAGAAGGCCTGAAATGGCAAACCAACAACCTTGTCTTCACGAAAGGATGTGTTGGGTCCACATGAGTCTTGGATGGGCCGAAGGTTCGAGGAAGGTTGCCAGAGTAACCCAGTAGATGGGGCTGGGACCTATGGAGGCCTACCTAGGTGACCATACCAAACTATGTGATGACACTCGTCCCTTATGTTCACTAGTGTGCAGTTTGTGTTGTCTTTGCAAGGAGCACTGTTGTCTAGGAGCACTATTGTGGAGTCATATCTGATTGTTTATGCCTTTGAGAGTACTTGATATTCATGATAGAACATGGGTTTCTTATGATGGGTTGCGAAGACTTAGTCTCATGGATGTTCCAGTTGTTCTTTTGTATTTGTTCCATATCATGTTTCAGATGGATCCTTTTTCTTCTTCTAGGATCATTCATGTATCTTTTGACTGGTGTGGTCATATGTATTATTTGTTTATGTACACCTTATTGGCCAGATGTAATTGATGTGAACCTTATGTATTCTTCACTCTATTATTTATTAGAGGGGTCTTGCAGAGATGTAGCCCATTAGGGGTGAACTCGGATATCAATTTGGTGTTATGTGGTGATTGTGTTCATCTGGTTCCTTTTTATTTTGCATGTATGGATGGCATTATGGTTAAAATATATAATGTGGATTAGATGATATTAATTTTAAATGTATGCATGAAGTTATTAAATGCAGTATTATGGCTCATGAAGATTGTAGGTATAGTGAAGTGCAAAGTATTCATTAGCTTTTAATGCAAATAAAGTATGTAAGGAAATTAAATGTATGGCATATGTTTTAATTTAAGGTTGAATGTAATGTATGGTTAAATTGCAATGAATGAACTTAATCATGTTATCTATATTTTAACCCATCGAATAAATTTAACCATTGTTTAAGTATAATCATGTCATTAAGTTAATTAACCTAATTGGATTAATTAGCATGAGTTGAGTTATGCGTTGAACCAAGTAATCACGTTGGGAAACCCTTTAGGTGTTAGATAAGCCTTCTGTTATGTAATCTGAACTTAATGTTAACTCAATGTATCATTATACTGTTTTAACTTAAAAATAAAAATAAAAATATTGCACTCTATTCTTGTGTTTTAGTTTTATCCCTTCGGGGTTTCCTGGCGGGGCATTACAAGTTAATTGATCATTCTATTGGGAAGTTACATTTCTTAATCACTTATTTTCTTAAAATTATTTGCATTATCGATTGCATAAGAAGCATTGTAAGTATAACTCTATTTCATAAGCTTTGGCCTCTTTGTGTATGAGTTTAATTACCCTTTGTCCCAAATCTAATATCCTAGTGAGAAGTTATAGACTTATTGTTACTACTTATCAAATTGCCATTAGTTTTATATACAAAGTCATTCTATATACTCTAGTCGGTTACCACTACCGAAATATTTAGTCGGTATGAACAACCTAGTTGGTTACAGAAGGAAAACAGTCACAAAGCCCAGTATACACCGAGCTGTCTACTGAGTGTTATTTCATGTCTACCGAGTAGTAAAGATAATACACCAAGTTGATATACACTGAGTGAAATGTGTTACCAGATTCATTGAACCTGGACACACATATGAAAACGTGTTACAAGATCGAGGCACATAGAACCATTATCACATTGGAAATTGCACATACAAATTTTGTATAATTTTGAGGTCATCTAACCAATGAAATATTTTGCATGGTTATTTATTCGAGAAATCATGTTTGTAAGATCAAAGCAATGAATCAGATCACCGACATAAGAAGTCTATTTATACAGCATGAATTTAGGGTTAGAAATATGTGTGAATGTGAGAAATGTGTGTGCATATGTGTATGAAGCAAGACTTATGTGATACATGAGAAATCACAAAGTATTATGACTGTTATAGAGACACAGAGGTCACCGAGAAGGTTATCAGAGAGCAGTCAAGGAATAGAGTAAACAGAAGGGTTTACCAAGTTACTTTATGAGTTACCGAGGTATGCTATAGGCAAGGTAATCTTATTTTGAGCACATAGAATCTGCTACAACATTTTATATGTAAAGTTGCAGATATTTGTAAAGTCTTATTGTAATATTTTGAAGTTGTAAGAGAAACCTTTAACAGGGTAAAAGACTCTAATCAAGTCTATAAATTGTAAATCCTTTAACCAGGTGCAATATATATATAGTGTTGTAAAATCCTTTAGCAAGGTAGATCTAACAGATCTTGTTACTCCTAACAGGGTAAGCTATTAGAAATAGCTAAATATGTAGCTCTAACCGAGCACTCTTTATTATTGCAGTAGTGAAGTTGTGGGTGCCATCCCTACCACAGGTTTTCTCTCTAACCAAGAGTTTTTGTGTAACCAAAATATGTGTTATGGAGTGAATCATGTATGATTGTTACTTATTTGTTTTAGCTTTATGCTATGTTACAGTAGTTTTTGGTTTATGCATAACAGTAAAGATATTGTTGAGAAAAGGATTTGAAGTACTGATTCACTCATCCCCTCTCAGTACATTAGCTTTCCATATTGGGCCTAACAATTGGTATCAGAGCTTGAATCTTGGAAAAGGGTTTAACTACCTCAAGAGAAAGATCTTATCAATGGAAGGCTATAAACAATCTCGGAGGATTGTGTATCTACAAGAAGAGCTGGATAATGAAAATCAAGTGATTGCAGACATGCAAAGGCAAATGCAAAAATCTCTGAAAGTAAGGAGAAGATTATCTAATGACTTGCAGGATTCTCAAGAGTTAGTGGAACAAATCGACACATCATCTAAGAATAGTATATCTAAAGAAACTGAAGAAATGATTGGAATGTTGAAAGAAAAGAACAAAGCATTGGCTGATCAACTAAAAGCAATGAAAAGAGAACATGAACATTTCAGTACACAGATGACTGAAAATCTAGATGCATTAAGGATAGCCAAGGATAAAGCAAGAGATCTACAAAGAGAAAAACAACAACTTGAAGTCCTAGTATCTAATAAGAATGATGAAATCATAAGGCTAATTGGTATTCAACAAAATCTAACAGATCAACTAGGTTATACACATCATGAAGCAAATCTGAAAGATGATGAGAATCAAGCATTGAAACTTGAAGTATCAAGGTTGAGAAATGAACTTGAAACAAAGAAGAAATCCAAGGAAACACTAAAGAAGAGTTATGAAGCATCAAAGATGTTGGATGAGCAACTGAACACAAGATGACCCTACAAAGAAGGAGGATTCGGTTACAAAGGAAAAGACTCTACTGAGAAGGAAATCTGCACTACCGAGAGAGGAGAATCATCAAAACAAGCTGGAAAAAGGAATAACATCAAAAGGAAGAAGCCTATTTGCTACTACTATGGAAATCAAGGTCATACTGCCAACATGTGTCAAATCAAAAAGGTAAGCAACCGAATACCACTAAGACCAATGGTTATTGTTACAATTGCAATAAATATGGTCACACATCTAATCAATGTAGGACAAAGTTTGTTAAAAATTATCAGAAGGCAAAATTCAAAGGGTTTTGTAAAAACTGCAATAGATATGGACATAGTACTGAGAAGTGTTGGTTTAAGCAAAAGAACCACATGTGGTCTGCACACCGAACAAATACTAGAGGTTACCAAACTCACACAGATCCTTACCGACAATATTCTGCAGTACCATGGGATTACAATACAAGGATATGGTGTGAATGTTGTGGAAGATATGGACATATAAGTGCCAACTGCTTTATAAGGTTTGGAATGAATAACTAAAGATCATGGAGAAATCCTAGTATGGCATGTTTTCATTGTCACAAAGTTGGACACTTGGCTAGATATTGCAGAGATCAACCTAGAGAAGACACTGAGGAAATAAAAGAGAAATTAAAGATGATTTGGAGAAAGAAGGAAATTGTGTCAAATAAAGAAAGCACCTTACCTACCGAGTTAGGTGCTCCCACTCCAAATTAATCGGTAAAGGTATGAAGGGATTGCATTCTCACAAGGTTAAATCTTAAACAGTTACTATTTTAGTATGTACTGAATTCAAAATCTGCATAGTAAGATGTAGTAGTAAGTTTGAAATTCTATCAAAGTCTTTTGGAGCACTTTACAGGAAAACTGTTAAGTTAGTGAATTCAGGAAGCCTGTCAAGTCGGTATATGAAGGAAATCTGGTTACTCGGTTAAAGCGCAAAAAAAAAGGAAAGAAAGTTAAGTGAACCAAGTGCATTTAATGTCTTCGACCTAACTTGCACGGAGCCTGATAAGGTATTTTGAGTACTTAAAAGTTTTTTCGCAGTTATTTTCATTCACTAAGTTTTTGAGAAGTAGAGCAGAGTGAATCAAGGTGATCAAAACATCTTCAAAGCAAAATCTAAGGTATTTACATTGAATCTCATCGCATTGCTAAGCTGGTTTACCGAACTCATTAAGTTGTTATTATCTGCTGAGTGTGAAGCATCTGCCATTTGTTAAGTTCTCAAACCCTAAGGTTCCTGTGTCAATTTTTATCTGAAATCAAAATGGCATCTAAAATCCAAGACCCCATTGTTGTCACAAATGTAGAAAAGCCCTCACTAAAATACTCTTTGACTCCCAAAATTGCATCTGAACCGGATGACAAAACTGCTTTTTCACTCATCCCGGATCGAGTCTTGTTAGTCGAGGATGTGAGATTCTTCACAAAATTCCGTGTTGAAGAACTCGGTCATGTTGAGATCAAAGATGCATATGATGAATTGTGCATAGATGGTAAAATGGATAGCAAGTATGAGCATATCAAAATCAAGGGATTGACTGAAGCCCTAACCTATCCCCGTGTGTTCAAATCCTAGTGGGTCAAGTTTGTACTAAGCCGAGTGCATGATGATTTCATGTGGCTACAAGAGCAACCATTTAAGATCACTAAAGAAATCATTCATCTGATCATCGGTTATCCTATCTATGATCATGCCCGAGCACAGAAAATGATATCATAGAAGGAATTGATCAGTTTGACTGTAGTTGAATCAGATTGTAGATGTCTGAAGTTGAACAATGTCACTGATCCTGAACTCAAATTTTCCATTAGAGTAATTGGTTACTGTTTCTTCCAATCGGGAAGGGAAAACAATGTACCCTGTGCAGTAGTGGACTTAGCATACAAAATTGTTAAGAAAGGCATGAAAATTGACTTGTGTGAAGTATTGCTGAAGAACTTGTTTGAAAATCTGAACACAATCAGGAAGCCGAAGAAGAACAACACAACAAATACTCTAAAATTTGGATCACTACTTGTATGTATGTTTTTGTACTTTGAGAAGTTTTTTCCAACAATCGGTAAAGTTGTTTGGGAACTACACCGACCTATCACCCATCAGATCAATGACTTCATCAAGAAGTTAGGTGATAACTTTAATGATATAATGGATGATTACTTCAACAAGTTCCAAGAGAAAATGCATAACAGGTACCAGATTCCACCACAGCTGGTAGAAAAATACAAAGATGAAATATGTTTTGAGGTCGACACCAATTACTGTTATGTGAATGTTGTGGAACCAAGGACTCAATCTTTGTCACCTATGGGTTACGAGATTGATTTTGATATCACACAACAACAAATTGATGCCTATCTATCATTTCCAAGGCATACTACCGAGCTGAGGTATGGAACCTATGAAGAGGTGAAGGAAAAAGTAAAAATGAGCATTGTAGTACCTAAGGCTACAAGAAAAGCTACAAAGATGATTAAGGCATTAACTGAGAAATTTGGAGAAGAGTCTTCCTCCACACCTGTCAAAGGAGTTCTAGCCATCACCAAAGAGGAGACAGAAGCCCAAGAAGCAGCCATAACACTTAGCACCTAATTGCCTAAGGGAAAAGTGTTGAAGAGAAAGAAACATGACACTTCAATGGCCCTGCCGACCCCTCCAACAAAGAGACCTAACACAAGGGCATCTGCTGCATCACCGAGTAAGAAACAAAAGATTGTTGCCGTTCCTAAGGTAACTAGAACTTACAAGAAATCTACTCGGAGACTTATTTTGCCAAAAGAGTCGAGTGATACCGAATCTGAAGATGCAAATAAATTTCAGATTGTGAAAAGCAAGAAGGTAGATGTACATAGTGTAGAAATTTTTTGTAATAATCTAAAGGAATATGGCGGATTTGGTGGATTTAGATTTGTCAAATATGAATCCAGATCTGCTGATGAAAAGAGGCAAATTGAAGAAGCTGTCATTTGCACACTTCTCAAATTCTGAGTGGTCCCATTAGAAGTATGTAATTCTATTCCTAAGGAATTATATGCACATATTGAAACTAGATGGTAATATGCCCTAGACTCAAAGAAACAAATCAGAGAAAGAAGTTTGGTGCATCTCTTTCCTGATATGTTGGTTGATGAAATAAAAGAACATCTGATAAACAACCAAACTCAATTTACAGTAAAACAAAAGGCCTTGAAATTGATGAATGGGTTGTATATAGAAGTGGAGAAGGAAACAAAAGAGCAATGGAAGACCATCTTTCGAAGAAAGAATGCTGGTGAACAATCTACAGTGGAAATAGTCGATGTCACCGACCAAGAGCCTAGTGTCACCAAGCAAGACCCTGTTGACACCATTCAAATAGATGAAGATATCATGGATGCAGAGGCACCTGAACAAGAAATGATAGAAGGCAATTCTTATGCAAAACTTGTCTCCAGTGAATTCATTTTGGAACAAGTTCAGCCTTACCCACCGATCAATCAACCTGCTACAACCAAAGCTCCTTAGGCTACAGGTGAAGGCACCGAAGGTCAAAAGTCTACAGCAGAAGGTACTTCACAAGAACAAACCTCTCAAACACCTTCTAGCACGGAAAATATTACAGTTGAGACACCAAGCACCGAGACACCGAAGGACACTACCAAGGCTAAAGAAACTGATAAAAGTGTTGTCTCTACCGAGCAACCTACCGAGGGTTCTCAAGCCTCTCAAGCTATTGTAGTGGTTCACCCGGTGAAAGGTAAAGAAAAGAAGTTGAAAAAGCATAGTTTCAAAATTGTTTTATCAAAACCGATAGTGTTGCCCAATGTAGACATCTCCAAATTGAAAGGGAAAGCACTCACTGAATTCGGTGAACTGTGCAAAGCAAAGGCCAAACAGGAGAAGCAACTAGCCATACAAAAGAAGAATAAAGTACTTCAGAAGGTAAAGACCTTACTATCAAATATGCTACCTTTAGCTACAGTATCAACCGATGCAACCATCCATATTCAATTGGATGAACTCCTAAATCAAATTGAGACATCTGGAGTAGATGCATCCGAATACTTGAGCAAACTAAAAGACAAGGAGCTAACTGATAAAATGATAGAGGAAGTATAGAAATCCATTGCTATTGGCAAGGTAAAACTTGTCAAATTTATTGCTGAGTTGTCCCCTCAACTCAAGCACATTCTTTCATTATTTCAGAAACTTTGCACATTTTCTTTATTTCTTAAGGACATTAAGAATAAAATAGAAGCAACTGAGAAAGAGATCACCGATCTCTCAAATAAGTTGACCCTCGAGCCCAATTCAGTTCAGAATTTTTATACTAAGCTACAACAACTCATGGCTCAACAATTGGAACTGAGGAATGAAGAACACAAGATCAGGATGGACATAATGACAATTCAAACATTATTCCTTCCTCATCTTTCATCCATTCAAGAACAGCTAAACCAAGCCACTTATCTCTCTACTACACAAGAGGGAAGCACTTTAGATGGCTTAATTTCATTATTGGCTGATATTAATGCACATAATTCTTTAATGGACAGTGTAAAGGATGCACTCTCTGTCACTCTCACCGAAGCCAAGACAAAGTACAAATTCATTTTTGATTAGTTGCCACCTCCCAATGGTAACTAAATTTTGATGTTTGTCAAAAAGGGGGAGTATATCAGAGTATATCATCAAGAGTATATATAGCATCAAAGTACATAGGGGGAGTGTATAGTATTC
Organism: Cryptomeria japonica; assembly: GCF_030272615.1. Taxonomy (NCBI): domain Eukaryota; kingdom Viridiplantae; phylum Streptophyta; class Pinopsida; order Cupressales; family Cupressaceae; genus Cryptomeria; species Cryptomeria japonica. Next base: position 480,747,026 of record NC_081414.1, on the reverse strand, counting down.
AAAGTATCAAACAACCAGAGTGTAGTATACAGGGGAAGTATACCGAGCAGAGAATGAGTAGAATATGCAGAGTATCCAAGAGCAGTGAACCAAGCAATGAACAGAGGAAAGAACAATGATTACAGAGTTTTGTACAACATATTGATAAGGGGAGTATATTTGATTATACTATTTCAATGACTAATGTATATACTGCATGTTTAGTCAAATTTTGTAAAGTATACAGATTTTTGAGTAATGACTTTGAAAGTAGTTTTGTCAAACATCTCAACTAATGTCAAAAGGGGAGATTGTTACTACTTATCAAATTGCCATTAGTTTTATATACAAAGTCATTCTATATACTCTAGTCGGTTACCACTACTGAAATATTTAGTCGGTATGAACAGCCTAGTCGATTACAAAAGGAAAACAGTCACAAAGCCCAGTATACACTGAGCTATCTACCGAGTGTTATTTCATGTCTACCGAGCAGTAAAGATAATACACCAAGTTGATATACACCAAGTGAAATGTGTTACCAGATTCATTGAACCTGGACACACATATGAAAACGTGTTACAAGATCGAGGCACACAAAACTGTTATCACATTGGAAATTGCACATACAAATTTTGTATAATTTTGAGGTCATCTAACCAATGAAATATTTTGCATGGTTATTTATTCAAGAAATCATGTTTGTAAGATCGAAGCAATGAATCAGATCACCGACATAAGAAGTCTATTTATACAACATGAATTTAGGGTTAGAAATATGTGTGAATGTGAGAAATGTGTGTGCACATGTGTATGAAGCAAGACTTATGTGATACATGAGAAATCACAGAGTATTATGACTGTTACAGAGACACAGAGGTCAGCGAGAAGGTTATCAGAGAACAGTCGAGGAACAGAGTAAACATAAGGGTCTACCGAGTTACTTTATGAGTTATCGAGGTATGTTATAGGCAAGGTAATCTTATTTTGAGCACATAGAATCTACTATAGCATTTCAGATGTAAAGTTGCAGATATTTGTAAAGTCTTATTGTAATATTTTAAAGTTGTAAGAGAAACCTTTAACAGGGTAAAAGACTCTAATCAAGTCTATAAATTGTAAATCCTCTAACCAGGTGCAACATATATATAGTGTTGTAAAATCCTTTAGCAAGGTAGATCTAACAGATCTTGTTACTCCTAATTGGGTAAGCTATCAGAAATAGCTAAATATGTAGCTCTAACTGAGCACTCTTTATTACTGCAGTAGTGAAGTTGTGGGTGCCATCCCCACCGCATTTTTTCTCTCTAACCAAGAGTTTCTGCATAACCAAAATATATGTGTTATGGAGTGAATCATGTATGATTGTTACTTATTTGTTTTAGCTTTATGTTATGTTATAGTAGTTTTTGGTTTATGCATAACAGTAAAGATATTGTTGAGAAAAGGATTTGAAGTACTAATTCACCCCTCCCCTCTTAGTACATTAGCTTTCCATATTGGGCCTAACACTTATGGATTTCTAAAATTTAAACACTACATGTGTTGAGCCTAAGTTGACTAACTTAATCCTTAGGAGCTTGGGTGAATCCTCTTTCAGTCCAACATATAACATGCCTAACATTGTTGAGAATCCTACCCTTCATGTTTCTCATGATGAGGATGCCTCTTTAACTCAAGTAACTATTGAACAATTGGGGAAGCTTGACAAGGAATTATAATACCTTCAACAATTTGTGAGTCAAGAACACTTGTGTGGAGAGGAAAATCCCTTGATTGAAGGTTTAAGGAGGTTGATTCAAAGTGGTGAAAAAGGTGTGGATGTATTACTTATTATAGCTCATATTGTGGATGACAGTGTTATGGCAATCAAAAGTTGTGCCGAAGTGGTTCACATTTAAATCATCTAAATCAAGTTGAACCTTTCATTCATATTCCTACATCTTTGTGTAATACGACTACATATACATCTTCTCTCATGGCTACCTCTACACAAAATGTTAATGCTACACATGCTAGTAATGGGGGGGAATACCATTAATCAATACTTCTACATACCACCTTTAATCAATATTCTATTTGTTTTCCAACCATATCCTCTACCTACCTATCATATTGTTCCACCTACCTATCATACTACACCTTCAAATCCCCCATCTCAATCCAATTCAATTCATCCACCAGAGCCACCATAAATTATTTAATCCAAAATGTCATCTTTACAACAACAACTAGATTCCATAACTCAATCCATATCAACTATTCCTACATGTTCTATTACTATCCCACTTCCCATTGACATCCTTCATACTCATCTCCAACAACACATTTGATTTCCCCATTTGTATAAGTACAATGGAAAAAGTGATCCCCAAACTTATGTGAAAACATTTTCAACTTTGTGTAGTGTTTTTTCATATGATCCAAGCATCATGGCAAAGCTATTCACCTATACCTTAAGAGAAAAATATTTGCAATTGTTTTTCTCCACATTTCCTCCTTAATCAATTAATTATTTTCAAAAATTGAGTGATGCATTTGTTCAACATTTTCAAAACAATATTGGTCCACAAATTACTTTGATTAATTTGATGCATTGTAAACAAGGTGTTAAGGAAAAAGTGACTGATTTAATTGGTAGATATAAACATTTGCATTCACAAATTTCTTATCTTATGCCTAATGGTGGTGTTAAAATAATTTTCATTAATAATTTTTTAGAGATAAGTTTTTCTTTTCTTATTATGTATCTTTCACACAATTGTGTACAGCACTGCACAATTATTTGCTTCAAGTGAGTCAATATGAATCTTCTTCATTATTGAGTCTGGTTGATAAGAATGAATATTCTCATCAAAATTTCTAAAAATTTAGAAAACAAAACAATAACTTCATCAAGATCATTACCAAAAATAATTCTTCCAATCATATTGATTCTCAAGTGGTAGTCACAACCCTCGTTGTAGCTCCCTTCTCTTCAAAATTTAAACATCACAACTTCACTCTTCTTTTTGAATCATTACATAGCATCATGCTTAAATTGATTAATTCTAATGTGATGAAGCTTCCTCCCATTCATCCCATAGATACTTCCAAGCCTATTACTAATACCATCTTCAAGCTGGCAATGATATTGAGAAGTTCTTTAGATTGAAGCATGCAATTCAAGATTTATAGATTCTAATACTATAATATTGGATGGTATGTATGACAAAGGAAATAAATCTGTGGCACCTCTTAATCAAAATCTGTAAATATTTACCAATCCTTTATTTTATCACTCTACCAATGTTGTTGAGCATGATCCATACTTTATAGCTGCTAATGATATATGTAGTGAAGACAACAACTATATTGTGAACTTGATTGAACAACCTAAGCCTAAGTATGACCCTTGCATCACCTTTGACTCAATAGATATCATTAGAGCACCTAATGGATGGGTATACATTACTGCAAATATTAAAGGAAAGCTCTCATGTGGAGTGGTCATTTATCTAGTATGTATGGTGAATGTTATCACAAAAGAAATTCTCTACATACAACAATTATATCTAGATACATATGATGAATATGATGTTATGATTAAGGTGCATGATTTTTTTACTTGTAGGTTTCATCACCCTTCTTGTAAAGTTTAGTATTAAGTGCTTGGATCTTACCTTGCCATTATCCCTACCTCATACCAATTATGTGTGAAGTTGGGACACTCTTTTCTTAATTTTGTGAAACCTATCCCTTCTATAGTTCAAAAATGTTTGGATTTCCCTTACAATGGGCCACATGTTATAACAATTAATCATAGTCTTCATAAGCCCTTAGCTAATCATGGAAAATTCACCCATAATTGCTTTTGGCCTCAAAAACCACAACCTTTGCAAACTCATCAAGATATCCTTTTCCTATCTTATCAAAAGTACAAATCTAAAAGGATATCAGCCTTAAGTAAACCTAATTATTCTTCATCATGGTGCAGAAGAACACCAAAAAATATGTCATGACAAGGCTTGTGAGATTTCTTACCAAAGTGTTTCTCCCCCTAAGAAATAAAATATTGACATGGTCTCATTTTCCCAACCTCCACTTAACCCTAGGGAGGATCTTTATCTTGATCATCCTCATCAAAAATTGAAATTGTCTATGAAAAATGATTCTTTTTTTTCATCTCCTCTGCACATCAGATATCTTGTTGTAAATACTTTGGATGATGATGTTGACAATAATAATGTGGATGCTAATGATTTTGATGATATGTATGAATTCGTTTAGATTAATCTTGAGTTATCTTCAATATTTTAAAAATATTTCACCCTAGCTCCTAGTGGCACACATAGTGATTCATCATTAGAGCATGGTCATTGTTTGGTATTAGTGATAAATTCATCTATTGTACTATATGTGGCTCCTCTTTCATCTTGTCTACCATCTCTAAATGATGATAAACAAGATTGGGAGGCGAGTGATTTGATAGACTATCTTCACTCATGCAATAGATTCTTTTGAGAGTTTGGTTGCATGTGATGTGTTCTGTAATGCCCGCCAAAACACCCTAGAGAAATACACTAACTAACATGCAAAATAGAGATAACAATTTTTTTTTAAACATCACATAAACTAATGCAACATAAACATGATCTTTAACATTATACGCAAGCAAACATAAACATAGTTACATCAATAACATATATTTTCCCTAGGGTATCTCAACGCCATTACTTAAACTAAAAACCTACAAATTTCTAAACATGATAACATATTTACTTCCATGATCCAAATGCAATCTAACTTACTATCATTAATACCTTTCACACAATCACATATGATTCATTACTTAACCTATAATGATTACATCCATCTATGAATACTCAGACCATCCCATGAGGTTCATTTTAAAGCACCTACCAAATGTTCCTAATCCCAACCATTCATTTCTTTTAACATCAAATAACCATTTCCATACTAGTTACCACATTATTAAACCATATCAATATGAGCTAATTACATCATCACAAGAATAGCACTAAGTACACATTCATAGATTCAATATCCATTATTCTCATTATTAATCATTCTCAAGATACACATGATAAATCATTGTTTTTCCCTAATAACATCTACTAGATACATGAATGCAATGTTTATTACAATAATGAGCATAGTTCTCAATTACATTTACATACACATGTCAAATGAATCATGTACATAATCTGCTATGAATATCCATCCACAAACTAAAGAGATAAGAGACCCACATCCATGCAAGGCATCCAAGAAAATCATCTTGATGGAAGAAAGGCATTAACCACCCGACCATGTGGAACCAAAGGAACCACCCCTGTGCTAGGAGATGACACAAGATCCCACACATACTCTAGATCTAATCTAACACCTACCAACCAAAGAGGAAACAACTCTAACACAAACCAAGGAAAACATACCAAACAACCAAGAAACCTCCAGAGGCGACTCAACAACAAGACATAAGGAACTAGGACCAAGATGTAGGGAAATATTGTCATCACATGCTACCACATAGGATACACATGCAGAACCATCTCAACCTTTGAGGAAATCAAGGTAGTACAGTTTACCCAGTTACCAGTTCTACCACCTCACTCCAGTCTCTGATCCATGAGATGGGTATTACAAAACTTAATTCTTATCTTACTTAGATGAGTTACTCTACCCAACCCATCTAATATTAATTACTTTGTTATCACTTATCAATTACAATGGAAAACTTCCAATGAGGTATCCAAACAGTCTAGACCCTGGCTCTATTACTTAAGAATCCTAGCAGTCTATTCCTCATGACCTTGACAGACTCATGGAAGCCCACTCCCCCTAATCATGCACCTAGGCCTCAACAACACATGAAAACAAACAAGAAATCTCACAAAACACAATACAACTAACCAAGACAAAGTCTCATCAATGCACAATGAGCCAACAACATATATCACATAAGTCACATAGATCACACAACATCATAGAGAAAAGAGCCATTAACATAGCAAGGAATTACTCATCTTGCAATAATACAAATGATCAAATAATGCATTAAAACACTACTCCAGACTTCCAAGAGCACTCACAAACATACTCAACCTCTAGATAGACCTCAACGCAATCTGAGAAAACCAGAAAATCCAATCTGAAACTCTAAAATTTTTTAAAAATAACCAAAACTCAAGAAACAGCCATAATCACGCATTTACAACATCCTGCAGCCCATTCATTAATTCCTACAATGCATTCATTAATTCATGTAGTGCATTTGTTAATTTATGCAACACATTTACATAAAGTTTTCGCGCATATGTTAAATTTGATTGTGCATTTGTTAAATTCGATCACGCATTTGTTTAAATAGCACATTTGTTCAGATCTCAAACATGGAGGGGAAAAAATTATGAAAATAAAATAAAATCAAGGGGATAATAAAAAAACCCAAAAATACATTCAATAGGATCACAATCGCAATACAAAGTTAAAGAATAAAGTACCAAGCTCTATAATAAACATATAAGGGCTCAACCAAAACTTTGAGAAAACAACTCCCGACTTTGTTTGGACATAAAAATACTCACAGACAAATAAATAGAGACTCCCAACCTCCACTATACAATAAAGAGATTCCAAAACAAGAATCAAATCTTTGATCCTATGTAGGAATCAATGTACAAAGAGTCAATCATCACAGACTCAAACTTACAGAGCCAACACCACAGTGAAATACTTACAGACATTAATTTCTTCCCCCACAGACTATGGTTGAACTATATAATAATTTCATACATAAAATTATGAAACTATACAAAACTATATCATTGAGTTATTTATCCCAAAACTCCCAAGAACAATCACGAAGAAATCAAAACAATCTCTTCAAATTGAAAATGCAAAAGCAAGAATCTCCAACTTGGTAAAATGCTGAATTGAAAATCTGAAGAAGAATGAATCCAACCAAGCTCAACCCAAAACAATCCAAGCTTCTTACACACAAATGAAAAATCCAAAGTTACAGAGGATGCATTTCCAAGCCAACCCCCGAAAAATCACAAGAAATCTAATTAATAGAAATCAACCCAAACTATGCAATAATATCAGCCAATAAGTATAATAGACTAAATAATATTTCTTACCAACCCTTTCCAAAATCTAAGGTGTTTTAATAAAATAATATGTAATTTACTTACCCAATAACTCAACCAGCCATATAACAGAGTAGGTAGGATAATATTTATTTAATCAATCCAAGAATGTAAATAATAAATCAACCAATAAAATAATACTCATAGGCACAATTAATACGATCTCAATAAATAAATATAATAAACCAAGGGCTATAAATAGATTAAAGCCACGATAAATAATCAAGGCTATGTAAATAATTAAATATCAAAGCCTTAATATTACAATTTAATGATAATAATTCCAAACCAATTAATTAAACAATAGATAATAATTATATAATGATATAAAATCATTTATCCATTATTACTCCCTCAATAATATTAAATATTATTACCAACCATATATTTATTTTATTATTATAGACAATATAAGTGTTATTAATTTAATTTAACATTATTAAACTATATAAATCAATTGATTAATTAATAATTAAATCAATCATTACATACAACACTCCAATTATACCAACAAAAGGCAACTCAAGAGATCACTCGACACTGAACAATAACTCACACAAAGACTGACAAGGGTGATCAATCTTAAACCTAGAGTGTAGAATGGGTTTTCAAGTCATCTCTGATCAACTTTCCATTGAGACACGCTTAGACCTATGAAGCCAGGTGAAGACGATGTCTGATACCTGTAAATCCTGCATCCACATAGCCACGATACAACATATACAATATATAATACATGCAAGTGATAGAGAGTCACAATGGCACATCTCGCTTGCAGTGAGTTATGTGACATCGTCCCTTATCATGAATACAATAGAAGACACTCACAAACAATCAATCAATATCATATCGATCTCACATCATGAATTAGGGTTAGTACATTATAAAATATCCTCAAATCATCATAAGAGAGTATAAACAATACATAGAATGGGCACATATAAGTCATCAAATGAGCACCTACGATCATAATAACCCATATAACAATCCATAATGTCATCATCCACATGGAATAGTAATATCAAATGCAATATAATATGTCCAATATCCATGATAAAGAATCTAAACCACATATAAATCCACAATAGTCTAATCCAAGCATCACAAGATAGTCTATGCTATGACAAAATAGTCTATCGAAGCACAAAAGGAAAAGATAAACTAGGGAGGGACACTACATGTTCCCCATGATTTGGTGTGTCTCTATGTTTTGTTTATTTAATACCCCACCAAGAAACCCTAAATGATACAACTACAAACACTCAAAAAGATTGTAAAATATATATATTTTAAACATTATTGAACATATAAATGTATTAAGATAAACATTTTCATAAGAAAATTGCACGAGCTGAAGACTTAACCTTAAACTCCTAAAGAGTTTCCAACGAAGATTACTCAAGTAAACAAATTAACCAAAGGTTGATTAAACCAGCTCATGATATAATGATTACAACAATATCATAGAAATTAAGTTTCATTAAGAGATTACTCCAACCATGATTGAATTCATACAACTGTGGCTAGTTACATTATATTTCTAAGGCTTCATACATCATAATCCATGTCATTGAATTTAATCAAGAATTTCCATTCATATGAATACAAAATCTAACATCTAAGCCACAACATAATAAAATTGCATTAAGGTCATAAAGTCTCATAGAAATACATAATGATTACATCAAATACAACTTGCCATGAAGGCATACATGAAAAAATGTTACAACAGACTGCATAAGGTCCAAGAGATACAAATATGATCCAAGATGAACAAGAGGATCCAAGAAGAACAAAGAGGATCCAACTGGTACAAGAAGTGGAGTAAATCCAAGAGATACATATGGAGCACCTATGAAGCTAATCCCTTGCAAGAAAGGCACAAACAAAATACCCGATTGAAAGTGGCATTACCACCCGACCATGTGACCCAAAAAGGGACCACCCCTCTATGCTAGGAGATAGTAATAAGGTCCTCAAGCAAACCATAATAAAGCATCAAATGGTCTAACATGTACATCGGGTACTCACATAAGGCATAAGCATACAAATATGACTCCCAAAAGAATACTCCAAGTAAATCCAACTCAAGATTACACACTAGTGAACATAAGGGAAGAGTGTCATCGCGTAGCTGGTATGGGTTATCTTGGTAGGCCTCCATAGGCCTCGGCCCCCATCCTGGGTTATCCTGGTATCCTCTTTTGAACCATCGACCCCCATCCATGACTCATGCGGACCCAAAAAACCTTTGGTGAAGACAAGATGGTTGGTTTTTCCATTCTAGGCCTTCCCACTACATCTTGAGTCTGTACGAGAACTCAACCATGAGCGGGGCACAATTAATCTTGATTAATGTTTTAAAAATCAACCCCAGTTTATTAATTAGGTTATCAATTATTACTCAAAATTCCAAGGGGTTATCATGGCATCCACTTTGGGCCCCGACCCCCATTTAGAAGCCACTCTTCCTTATGACACTACACAACCTCCAAAGAACTCCAAGGAAAAACACAAAAGCCAACCAAACATGGGGATTTCAAGAAAAAATGAAGAAACATACTTGGTTATACAAAATTTCTACCAAGGTTAAACCAACTGGAGATGTGAAATGGACAAACTGGTTTGCTCACAAGGTGAGACCACAACAGGGATAAAGCAAGTACAACCGCAATCAACACTTAACCAATTAACTTGCATGATCGAATCGCATTCCACAACATATCAACATAAACACAAGAATTGTTCTTTTTAAATAAGACACTGAAAATCCTCCAACAGAGTAAATATCCAAAAAGGTTTACTTGCACAATAAAACAAATATCCATTTTAAGGAATAATCAGGACATTTCAATAATATAATTAAAAGCTATTGTTATCTAATTGTAGCTCTTCAATTACTTGATTCCTTTGTGATAAGAAACTATACAATAGGGAACACACATGAAAAGGGCAAAAATGAAATATGCACACAATGACTATAATTTCTAAATTTTGTTTAAACCAATTTCTTAGTAGTTTTTTAAAAACAATACAGTTCTCCAATGACATATTCACTACCAACATTTAATAGTTCCAAAAATAATAAACAATTACATATATATAATTATATGTATATTTACAACAATATGTATATATACATATAAAATATAAATCATATTAATATAAAAATTTAATATTCCAAATACAAAATTAACTGATTCAAAACTGGTTACATTAAATATAATTAACCAATAATTATATTTTAAATATATAATTAAAAAAATCATACTAATTAATATATATATAAATAAAATTGATTAGCTATTAAATTTCATAATGGCTGCGAAATTTTGGATCCATGAAAAGTGGAAAACAGAAAAATGCGGTTGCGAATTTAAAAGTAACAAGGCAAAAGAATAATCATGGACTCACTAAGCGCTCCCCATGGCAAGCAGAACAACCTCAAAAATTCACCCACAGTAATAAGGTGGGGTCTGCAAATAGATTCGAGGCCCTACATACCTGCGCCATGGGAGCAAATTCCATCCCGGTTTCTCTGAATCAAAGATGCAAGGAGGCGGCTGGGGTTCCAAGGGGTCCTCCAATCAGTATTGAGATCTCAAAATATCAAAAAAAATAAAATTATCCCCGCATCTGCTGCAAGAGTTTCTGGTTGGTTTGGGAAACAATAGAACCCTAGACCGGTTCAAGGTAACCATAATGCAGGAATGGGGAAGGTCAATAGGTGGCCTCCACAAAAGTCATCTCCTTCTGAAAATTCTATCGCCACTAGTGTGAATTTGAAAAAATTAGGTGAAAGATGGAATAGGGTTGAGTCTCTGTCAAAGCCTCCAATGAACCCTCCAAGGTTATCATCCCTGAAAATAAAAGACAGAAATAGGAAGCGGAGCAACAAGCAACAAGTTATCCCAAATCGAACCGAAAAACAATTATTATCAGCAATGAATACAAAAACAACCTATGGGAAGAATATATGAGTCAGGGGTTGTTTCAAAAATGGTGCGGGTATGGTGCCTCCACCTCAGAAATCATCCAGTGGCTGGTCTCTGCCACCAAAGGACAGGTAAGTATCACAACCTTAGAGGACAATTATATGTTTATTCACTATAATTCAACAGAATTAAGGGAGAATATACTTAACAATCAACCTTGTTTCTTTAAAGGTTACTGTTTTTCTTTTTTTAAATGGAGGCAAAATTTCTCCCCTAAAATGTTTGAAAATGGCTTAGTTCCCAGATGGGTAGAACTGCCAAATCTCCTAGTAGAATTTCTTAATGAAAAATGCCTGGTTAGAATAGGGGATTCACTGGGAGGTTTCGAAGGTTTAGAAGAAAATTATAGAGATTCTGCAACAGCCAAAATAATGGCAAAACTGCATATAAAGGACTTAAGCTTGGAACCTATTAAAATAATAACTAACCATTCGATGTATGTGGTAAGACCAGAGATATCTAAGGGAAGGGTGGAACAAGTTGAAGTAATCTTACCATGCCCAACCCTTCCCAGCCCTAAAAAACACAAAAAAAGATCAAAAAATACCCTCTGAGGATATGGTAAACTTCACCTTGAGCTCAGCTAGAAGCGGATTTATTAGAAACATTGGGGGAGATAAAATCTACCAACACAGACTCAAAAGAAAAGGATATGAATTCAAAGTGCAAACCAATTCCAAAACCAACACCTAGAGAAATCCCAACCCTAGAATTGGAGGAAGGGGAAATTGACTACAACATTGAGGGCATATCCAAAATTCCCTCACTAATGGACCAAGACATCCCGATGCCTCCCATGGGAGACCAAACCTTCTTAAAATGGAGTATGGAGGATCACTCAAAAGAGAAGACATATATGGATTGTCCTAAGGAGATTAAATAAAGCTTGGAAAATGATACCCAACCAGATACCACACATGAAAATGATGGCTTTGAGTCATCATCCATTAGTCCTCTTATATTAGATACAATGGAAATAGAAGGAGTATGCCAGGAGGATCAAAGAGGAGAATAAAATCATTTTGGAGTATGTGGGCAATGAAACAGTTAATGACTTGACTGACTCCTTTATAAATGAAGTGGCGGATGATGAGGAACTTGCATATCAGAGAAGACTACTAATGTCAGGTCTCTTGAAAGGGAAAATTACAAAGGCTAAAATTCTAGAAGTAGAGGCTTCTATGGATAAAGAAGAAGAGGAGTTGGGCTTAGCCAAAACACTGAACAATATTGAATCGTCAGATTGTGCAAGAGAGGTAAAAAGAAGAGAAAGGAAATCAATATTGGAACTCATTAATAAAGCAGGCAAGGCTGAGGGCCAAACTACATTAACAAATCTCTTTCATGCAAGGAAGGGGAAGGTCCTTCCCAAGGAGAAATGAAGCTCTTTACATGGAATGTTAGGGGCTTGAATGCCCCTAACAAGCAGCGTATTTTAAAATGTTGCATAACTAAATTTAACCCATATATATAATTATGATACAAGAGTCCAAATTAAGTAAAGATGAGTTAGAAATATTTGACAAAAAATTGGGAATAAGGAGAATGGAAGGCTCCCCTGCCAAGGGGGCTTCGGGAGGAATAGAAATAATATGGGACCCTAGGATCATGGCCTTTAACCTAATTTATAAGTCCCCTAACTGGATGTGTGGTAGGGTCAATAATATTAAGAGCAACATAAATTTTTTCTTATTCAATATATATGGACCTATTCAGAATAAAGACAAAAAGAAAACATGGGATGAGATAGAACAATTTCTTACCTCTGTCCCATATCAGATATGTATCATTGAAGGTGACTTCAACACCATTATTGACCCATCTGAAAAATGGGGAGGGGGGCATAAAAAAAGTCAACCAGGCCACCATTGATCTCAGAGAATGGGTATTCAATTGTAACCTCATGGAGGTTAAAACATAAACAAACTCTTTCACATGGAACAATAGAAGGAAAGGATTATGTAACATTGCAGAAAAGTTGGATAGATTTTTCATACGATGAAATTTGGCCAACGTCTCAAACACCTTTGAAGCAAAAATCCTTCCTCTCTTAGGTTCAGACCATTTCCCAGTCCATCTTTCTATCTCTGAAACCATTCCCTCTACTAAAATCCCTTTTAGATTTGAATTAATGTGGCTGAGATGAAAACATCTTAAAATTAATAGAAAAGTGGTGGATGAAATTTGGAGTGATAGGCTCTAAACCTTTCAAATTAGTCACTAAATTAAAAAATAGTAAAACAAAATCTAATAGCCTGGAACATAAATCTGTTTGGTAATCTCTTTAAGAAAAAAACAAAAATAGAGGAAGCTCTAAAAGAAGTGAATGAAGAGGTCATTAGATCAGGTATGGACAATAATCTCTACATGAAGGAGAAATCCTTATTAATAGAATATGAGGAAACTATGGCCAGAGAAGAAATATTTTGGAAACAAAAGTCTAGATAAAATTGGTTGGAGTCTAGAGAAAAAAATACCAAGTTCTTCCATAACAACACAAAGCAGAGGAGACTAGTTAATATAATTGCTAAAATTAAAACAAAGTCTGGGGATCTTAGCTATAGCTCAGAAATCATAAGTGCAGAAGAAATTGAATACTTTAAGAACATCTTTAACAATCAGGAAGGCTCTAGATTAACCTCGAGGAATGAAGTGCTCAAATGTATTCTGAAGATAATAAACAAGGATCAAAACCAGTTATTAAATGCTAAATTCTCTAAGATAGAAATTGAGAAATCTCTTTTCCAAATGAATCTAGACAAGGCCCTTGGGCCAAATGGATTCCCTACCTCCTTTTATCAGAAATGTTGGCACTTCATTGGGGATGAAGTCACAGAGGCATTAGAAGGAATTAGGAATTCAGGGAAGATCCTTAAGGGATTAAACAATACATTCATATTTTTGATACCAAAAAAAGACAAAGCTGAAAGTTTTGAAGAATTCAGACCTATTGCTCTATGTAATACATTATAGAAACTTCTAACTAAAACAATTGCAAACAAACTTCACAACCCACTCCCTCTGTTAATTAGTGAGGAACAAACAGGTTTTGTTCCAGGACACTCAATCTATGATGGAATCATTATTGCCCAAGAAATGATACATATAGTTCAAACTAATAAAGACCCAAGTATGCTCATCAAACTAGATATAAAAAAAGCCTATGATGAGGTTGACTGGCACTTCTTATGTAAATGCCTTGAAGCTTTTGGCTTTGCTAGACAATGGATCAATCTTATATATGAGTGTATATCAACACCAAGAATGTCAATCCTCGTCAATGGATCTCCTGTTGGTTTATTCAATATCTCCAGAGGACTAAGGAAAGGGGATCCAATCTCTCCCTTCCTCTTCATACTAATGGTTGAGTCCCTCGAAAGACTATTAAATGCTGCAAGAGAACAATCATCTATTCAGGGAATTAAAATTACCAATGGCTTGGAAGCTACTACACATGAACAATTTGTGGACGACACCATGCTCTTTGGACATAGTGATGTTCAAGAAGCCAAAGCTATTAAACAAATTCTACAAACCTACTCAATGGTGTCAGGTCAAGAAATTAACATCACAAAGTCAAATATTTTCTTCATCAATACTGAAGAGAAACTAGTAGACAAAATATGCAGTGCCTTCAAATTCAATAAAGGCATACTGCCATGTAAATACCTGGGCATCCCCTTGGACAAAGGTTGAAGATCCTCAAATTTGTGGGATCAAATTATATTAAAAATAAAAAATAGAGCAGGAAATGGATAGCAAGGCCATGATAAAATCAGTACTATCTACTATGCCCATATACCAACTCTCTTGAATAGACCTACCTTTAGTAAAAAAGAATGAAATAAATAAATACATTAGGACCTTCTTCTGGAAGGGCGCTAGTGAGAAATTCAGAATGCCTTTTGATGGCTTGGGAAAAAATCTGCAATCCTAAAAAGAAAGGGGGTTTGGGGATAAAAGATATGATTCTATAGAGCAAAGACCTTGGGGAAAAATTGGTATGGAGAATGCATAACAATCCCCACTTAAAATGGGCCAGAATTCTATACAACAAATATCTCCATAATAATGATCCAACCAACATCTTTAGAGTATTCTCTCCCTCCAAGGGATCCATAATATGGAATTTCATGATGAAATGCAAGGAAATAGTATCAAAATATCTAACATGGAATCTAGGGAATGGCAAGAAAACACTATTCTGGTTAGATTGATGGGGAGGTTACCCTGCAATAGGCAAAGCTAACAAATTTGACACTTCTAGGGTAATCCTAGAAATACTATGGGGTGATAAGGTTGCTGACTATATTAAGGAAAAAGCAGTGGAGGGTATAAAATCTTGGAGGTGGAAATCGTTTATAAATTTGGGTCTACCAGCCAATAAGTTAAGAGAACTAAAAAAGATACTGTTGTCCAGGAAAATTTCTTCCAATAAGGATGAGGATGGAGTAATCTGGGCAGGGGCTAAGAATGGTAGGTATAACACAAAAGATGGATACAACATTCTTATGAAACAGGGGCCTAATATTGCTAAGGACATTCCATTAGAACTCTGTTGGGATAAGATATGCCTTCCCAAAGCAGGGCTATATGCTTGGCTAGCATTACAAAATAGAGTCCTAACTACTGACATATTCAGAAAAATGGGGTATGAAGGCCCTAGCAGATGCCCGCTATGTGAGCAGGAAGAAGAATCAACCAATCATCTCTTACTTACTTGTTAATATTCTCATAATTGTTGGAGGTGGCTTAGAAAAAAAATGAATTGGTACTCCCCCATCCCAGACTCAATCATGGCTATGTTTCAAGCGTTGCCCATCAAGAACAAAGGGTGTATGCATGATGGGATTTGGGTGGTGGCTCCCTCAATGCTTGTATGGGAGATTTGGAAAGAAATAAATAGGAGAATTTTCAAAGAAGACAAGTTGGAATGGCATCAACTCAAAAACAAGGTGGAGGCGGCCATAATAGAACTAATCAATAGTCACTTTATGAAAGGCCATAATAACATGGAAATGACACAGTGGGATGATAAAATGAGATTAAAATGGATTGGCTTAAAGATTCCCCCATTTATTGGGGATGGTCCTACTAGCACTATTCAAAAATGCAAAGACTGTAAATGGATGCCCCCAACTAAGGGTTGGGTTAAACTCAATTTTAATGGAGCCTCTAGAGGCAATCCAGGAATGGCGGGCATTGGTTGTTGCATACATAACTCAAAGGGAGAAGAAATAGCTGCTCTAGCCCATCCTTTGGGTATAAGCACCAATAATGAAGCTGAACTTAGAGCTCTTGATGAGGGAATTAAATTATGTAAAATCTTGAAAGTTGACAAAATTAACATAGAGGGAGACTCTGCCATCATTATTAACACCCTCAGGAAAGGGGATATGCCCAATTGGAAACTCAATGCAATCCTAAACAACATTCTTAGTATGGTCCAATCCTTCAAAGGAGTAACCTTCAACCACATATATAGGGAAGGTAGCTCCAGGGCGGACCATCTTGCAAACCAAGGTGGAGATGGAAAACCTAGTATCTACATAAAGCCTGGCCATTCAACCCTAAGATGATCCTCATAACAGTTAATAGTGGCAAGGGATTACTAAAAGAACCTAAAATTGTTAACAGAAACTACAAAAGTAATACCTTTAGTTACAATAAAATCACAATTCTCACCAAAAGAAGTATACACTTCATAATTAGCAATCGAATCGAAGTTAGGTAACTACAAGGCCCCTTCTATATATGATCACTTTTTTGGCAGATGGGAAATACATGTCTTAATAATAATTACGATTCGACATCATAGGCTTGCCTATTAATTATAGCGGTTTCTAGAAAGTTCATCTCCATCTTAAAAAAGATAGACAAATCCTTCATCATTCATGGGCGATGCTCGCTGAACTTTCTAATTCCCTCTGATAACAGTATCTTAGATAGAAACCATGGATACCCCGTTTAGATTGAAAAACCTGAAAAGACAAATGGCCTTCGTTGGGGCAATTTCAAGTGATAGGTTGAAGAGGATCATCATATTCCCCCATAAGTTGGTGATGGATGTGGTAGAATGCATCCTTGGTAGGGAATTCTTAACTAATGAAGACTGAACCAGAGCCAACAATGACATCGTGGACACGCTCTTAGCGGTCACGATGTATATTGAAAAGGACAGAGACATTACGGTGGGCCTATGCAGGGCAATCTTCAAGGCTTCAATTCTGGATGAATTAGATAGGATTATGGTCAATATCAGTGATATGACCATTCCTAGACCTTCACACTATGATATTTTGATTATAAACAACAACCTGGTTCCTAGAAAACCAATATGGGTTATTGAGGATCATGAGGCCTTCAATGCCAGGTTGGAAGAGATACAAAGAAGCATTGAATTCCTCCTCAACCTGTTCCACCTCTGCCTGCCTAGGAAGGCATCGTGGTTTGAAGACTACCTCAAGCTACAGGGTATTGAGCTTGGAGGGGAACTTGACATCCTGGAATCTCCAAGAGAATGATGATATACCTGAGGCGAGCCCTCTTTCTTTTGTAGTTTTTTGTCATATACAGTATAGCTAGGGCTTATTGTTAACTTGACATAGTTTATAAACTCTCTTTATATTAAATAGAGGCATATTATAGCTAGTAGAAGATCCACCCAAGAGATTGGTATATATAAGGTGCATGTGTAGTCAAACTGAGACAAGTGGAGAAGTTTTGAAAATCTTAGAGCAAGGTCTGGGTAAACTTTAAATTTATAGTCTTTTAAATATATGCTAAGGTTATATAGTGTTTATTGCAGTATGGACATATGTTGTTTGAGGCAAGTGTCTGCTATTTCACCCTGTTACAGGTGGTAATGTTGAAAATTGCAAGCGTAACCCTAATTGTTCTGATAATTCTGGATTATGCTTAACTATATAGTACTCAACGTAATTTTCGCCGACCCTCTCTATGGAAATAATACCTTTCATTAAAAATGTGAAAAATGTTATAAGCATGTTGTTTCCTAGATAATCACTTATAGTGGATCCAATAGGTAAGGTGTTGTATTCATAATAGGTGAGATATTGTTACGCATTTCTATATTGTGTGTTCCCGTTGATATCTGAATATACTAGCTATATATATATAAATATATAAATATATATAAATATATAAATATATATATATATATACATATACATATATATGTATATATATACATATACATATACATATACATATACATATATATATATATATGTATATATATGTATGTATATATACATATACATATATATATATGTATATATGTATATATATATATATACACAATAATATATATACATATATATTTATAACTATATATATTGACATTTTTATATTTTCTGCCCCCTCGTGCCTGGCGGATGGTTATTTTGATCCTTCTTGCCCAATTTGTTCCAATAGCAGCCTCTCATGGCTGACTACTCCCCTCACAGTTTTTTAACATTATGACTGGAAGCGCACTGTTGAGGAGGATAACACTAGTTATGGTTAGGTGATTATAAGATAACTTAATATATTCAGTTAGTAATAGTTTATCGAAACAGAATCAGTAGTCCACTTTCGAAACTAGCTGTTGTGATGGGCTAATTGCTTATTTTGGCTAGTTGTCTATTTATTTGGGCTGCCTTCAGACTAAATCTAGGCATTAAATATTCATCATTTTAAAAATATGTTAATTTGTCATAAAATTGTCAAAACAGAACAAGCCAGGGCCCTATTTTTTGCTACTTAAGTTCTTCATGGTAAGACTCCCTATCAAAAATCAGAATGGGTCATTTAGGGCCTGTGTAAAGTGATAAGTATAACTCATGCAGGATATGGCTTGAAGGTTGGTTCAGGGTTTCTATTGTATTAACTTTCAATAGAGCTTGTGAATGATGTGGGTTGTTATTGAAGGCAAATGAGTTTTGAAGGGTTATGAGTTCCTTATCTTATATAATACTATCTGTTAGTAATGGGTGTGCTAAACTTCATGTTTTTCCTTAATACAAGCATGCGATATAGCCTCACGCATTTTATGGAAGATATGAGGTCCTTTTATCCTGAAGTCAACGCAAACTGGAAGCATCCCGTTGGGTTGATTTCAGGATACAAGACTCTGTATCCTCCCCTCTGAAAATATTAATGATTTTTGTGCAGCTGCTGGCTGGGAAGGATAGTAGACAATTATCTAGGATAAATGATTGATATATATTTCCTTATTAGTAATTGTTGTCTGCCTTGAACACGCACGGAAGTAGGCTAAGAGAGTACCTATCTCACTATGTTAAATGAATATCTTAGGTGTATGATTAGTTATGCATTTTTCTATAAAATTTGAATGGATTCACTTATATTTATTTGTAAAGTTAAGGGTGTATGCTTCCTTCACATTGAGCATATATATGATAAAATAACTGCATATTCCCAGGATATTGGGGAGGATATGGTTCTAACAAATTGTACCCGATAGATGGATATGTGTTTTGGTGTTTTGGTTTTTGCTATGTGCAGGAGGCAACAGGAAAAGAGGAAATACATAAAGAACTAAGAGTACCGGGAGAGGTTTAATAGGCAAGCATCATGACACTACTCTGGAGCCAAATAAACAATACCACCACAATAGTACTAATGAAAGATTTAACACAATAGGTATTGTGTACTTATGTAAACGGCTGGTCAAGCCTAATTGTAAAAACAAAGCATTTTTCACTAATGTATGGCAAAATGCCAACCCACCCAGAAATTTATGTAAACTTGTATGGTTAAGTGCACAAAGATGGTGGTCAAAAAGGGGGGTATAAGTGGACACTTTTTTTCTGAAATCAGGTGAACCTGAACTTAGAGGCAAAATTTGAAAGTCATCCACTCAAGATATGAAGATAATGAAAGAACAAATATTGTAGTACTCTGAATCTAGTTTCCAAACTACTAAACTTTTTCAAAATTGGATAAGATTAAGGGGGTCAAATCCTTCGTGCACAAAAAACTGACCCTATTTTTTTTTGAAAAACATAACATAGTGTCTGACGTGCGCATCAAAAAAGTCATAGTTAGATTTAGTATTTTGACAAATCCTTTGGCAGAAAGATAGTTAAGAGTGAGCACTATAAGATGTGTATTTTTTTGTAATTTTTTGTTGAGTTTTTTTTTTTTATGATTTTTCCAATTGAGCACGTCTTGAAAATTTGGTACATGTTCGTGCGTGAAGCATAAGTTGCACTAAACAAATCAAAAATACAATTTTTTTTTTAAATTGTAAAGAATCAAGTGCACTACAATAATATATAAAGTTTTTAAACTTTGGATACATATATCAAAAGTTATTCAAAAAATGGTGCACCTATGTCTGTGAGAACTATGGAGACACTAGTAAAAGAAATTCAATAATAATATGTTATTGTTGTTCAAATTGAAAAAAAATTATATGGTTAGAAAGCTCAAAAGATGGGTGAAAATATGGTGGCAATTTTAGAAATACCCACTTTATGAAGTGTAAACCTGATGATGACAAAGTCGATAAACCAAGTTGATAAAATAAAACATGTCAAAAATGAGAGAAATGGAGGGAAATCAAACTTCCAATCCATAGCTTTGTCATCCAGGCCTATTTCCAAGCCTAAAAAGTCAAAAGTGCGTATGGGGGTACTTATGGTTTAAAAAGCGTGTACGGGGTATTTATAGTGTAAGAAGCACGTATGCACGTGTTTCCCATTAAACAGCGCGTACGCACTATTGTATAATATTATATTCTATGTATAATATGTGTATATCCATATAATATATGTAATATATAATGTGTATAATATGACATTGTATATATAATATGTTTATATACATATAATATATTAAACATATATATACACATGTAAGTGTATCGTCTCTCCCTCTCAAACACATACAAGGTCTCTCTCTCTCTCTCTCTCACTCTCTCTCTCTCTCTCCCCTTCTCCCTTCCTCCATACCCCATCCCTCTTTCTCTTCTTCTCTCCCTCCATACCCCATTGCAACTATGTCTGCACTTCTATAGAAGTAACTGAATTCATTTCTTATCTACAACTTCCTCTTTGATTTTTATCATGTATTCTCTCCCTCCCTCTAACTCTCCCTTCCCCCCATATTCTCTCCCTCTCTCCCTCTATCTCCCTCTCCCCTCTCCTCTCCCTCTCTCTCCCTCTCCCACCCCCCCCCCTCTCTCTCTCTCTCTCTCTCTCTCTCTCTCCCTCTCTCTCTCTCTCTCTCTCTCTCTCTCTCTCTCTCTCTCTCTCTCTCTCTCTCTCTCTCTCTCTCTCCTTCCCTCTCTCCCTCTCTCTACCTTCCCTCCCCCCTCTTCTCTCCCTCTCTCCCTCCCTCTACCTCTCCCTTCCCCCCATGTTCTCTCCCTCTCTCCCTCTCTCTCCCTCTCCGCTCTCCTCTCCCTCTCTCCCTCTCTCTCCCTCTCCCACCCCCCCTCTCTCTCTCTCTCTCTCTCTCTTCTCTCCCTCTCTCCCTCCCTCTACCTCTCCCTTCCCCCCATGTTCTCTCTCTCTCTCTCTCTCTCTCTCTCTCTCTCTCTCTCTCTCTCTCTCTACCTTCCCTCCCCCCCTCTTCTCTCCCTCTCTCCCTCCCTCTACCTCTCCCTTCCCCCATGTTCTCTCCCTCTCCCCTCTCCTCTCCCTATCCTCTCCCTCTCTCTCCCTCTCCCCTCTCCTCTCCCTCTCTCTCCCTCTCCCACCCCCCTCTTTCTCTCTCTCTCTCTCTCTCTCTCTCTCTCTCTCTATCTCCCCCTCCCCTCTTCTCTCCCTCTCTCTCCCTCTCCCCTCTCCTCTCCCTCTCTCTCCTTCTCCCCTCTCCTCTCCCTCTCCCTCTCTCCCTCTCCCACCCCCCCTCTTCTCTCTCTCTCTCTCTCTCTCTCTCTCTCTCTCTCTCTCTCTCTCTCTCTCTCTCTCCCCTCTCCTCTCCCTCTCCCCTCTCCTCTCCCTCCCTCTCTCCCTCTCTCCCTCTCTCTCTCTCTCTCTCCCCCCTCTTCTCTCCCTCTCTCCCTCCCTCTACCTCTCCCTTCCCTCCATGTTCTCTCCCTCTCTCCCTCTCTCTCCCTCTCCCCTCTCCTCTCCCTTTCTCTCCCTCTCCCCTCTCCTCTCCCTCTCTCTCCCTTCCCCCCCTCTTCTCTCCCTCTCTCCCTCTCCCTTCCTCCATACCCCTTCCATAACTTTTTTAAGGCTTAGTAGCGCATACGTAGTACTTATTACTCATAAGCGGTACTATTCCCATTATTCGATACCCTGGGATAACATTTTTAGGCTTAGTAGTGCGTACGCGCTACTTATCAGCCGAGAATACTGTTGGGCTTGCCAACATTTTATGGCCTAGCAGCGCGTATGCGGTTATCAATGTAGCGTGTACGCGGTTTAGAGACATAGTTTTAGTTGCCCAAGAGCCTCAATGACCTCAAAATAAATTTTGAGGTCATTGAAGGCCCCACTTGAACTATGTCTGCACTTCTATCACTGTTGTATACATAAAAGTAAGTGAATTTTTTGTTTTTTGCATGATTTCAAATGATTGAATTGTTGTTTTTATTAGTTTTTTGTTTTTGCATGGTTTCAAATGATTAAATTGTGATTGTTTAATAGTTTGATTCCAAAAAATAGTGATAAGATGCATACTTATGGTTATTTATTTATTTTTGAACTTTTCTTTATATATATATGTAATATGATTCTATTTAGGTCAATCGATCTCAACCATGGGAAAGAACAAGTGAGGAATTATGGAACAATGAGAGGATCAAAAGGAAAGACAAAGGCAGCATATGAAGAAATTGCATGACATAAGAACAATGGGAGAAGAAGGTATGTCAACCTCAACATCTCAATTCTATTTACCAAACGAATATAATGCACCTAATGTAATTGGAGATGAAACATTTGATAATTTACCGTTTGAACCTAATGCAATTGAAGAAGAAACATTTGATAATTTACCATTTGAACTTAATGCAATTGAAGAAGATACCACATTGAATAATCAATTAAATGATGAACATATTACACCTTCTCTACTTGATGAATTGAATGTACATAATGTACCGATGTTAACACCTCCTAGAATCATTCGTAGGAAACCAAAGTATCTAATTGACATTGATGAGAATATATTGAAGTCAATGCCCAATAAAATGAATGAACGAACTTGTAGGAGAATGGTTAAAAGAATACGGCAAAACTATTTTAAAAACTTAAATCAAACCGCAAGATGTCAATTAATTGTTCAAATGATTAAAAATTTGAATTTTAGAGAGACAATGAAAATTCTAGGCCTAAGATCATTTGAAAGTAATAGTGAAAGAACTATTGTTAGAAATCTATTTGATGCATATCAATCTATTGGTTCAAAATCACGTAGTAAAGATTCTAATGCTACTCGACGTGTCATTATATCAACCATAATGAGCAAGAAAATAAAAAAAGATCGTTTGATAAGCAAAACAAGTAAGTTATTGAACATTAGTAGAACAACATTAAGTAAAGCATTAAAGAGGCGAGAACAAATAGAGGAACCTAACAATAATTCTCTTTGGGCATTCTCGGGTAGACTACCATGCAAAGACAAGGTTGTTGTAGATGCACTACAAACATTAATTGAAAATTTTTGGCATGACAACACAAGAGTATCGTCCAGCCAAAGAGATGTTGTTAGAAGGTGAAATGGGTCTAAAAATCATGAGCCACATGCGAAACACTATTTGGATATGACTCAAACTAAATTTTATGAAAGATTCCTTCAAAAGTTTCCTCAAATAAAAATTTCTCAAAGATTTTTTGAAATGAAAAAACCTTTTTATGTTAAGATTAGTCATGTATGCACCATGTGTTGTTGTAGGATGCATATTGAATTTTCCATGCATTATGATATTTTTCATCATATTTGTTCTACTTTGCACACTAACGATGTTTTGCAGGAATGTAATATACAAGAACCTCCTAAGTCGGCAAGAGAATTTATTTCAAGTGTTTTATGTAATATACATGATGGTTGCATTTATTATAAGATGCTTTGTTTGGAAGGTTCTTGTGCTATATGTAGTGGTTTGCAACGTTTACCAAGATGCATACATTTGGAGATCACACATGAAATCGGTACGAAACTAGTTTCTTTTGGAAAATACAAGACAATCACATATGGAGTTAAAGATGGAAAAGAATTGAAGAGATGTGAGCTAGTGAAAAATGATATATGTGTAGCTCAATTTATGAAAATGTTTCAAGATAAACTAGTTTATGAGTACATAATGCATACACATAGAGCTCGATGGTTATATGAGCAATTCAAGTTGTGTAAGGACACATTTTCTCTTGGCACCATTGTCTCTATCATTGATTTCGCTGAAATTTATACACTACAACCTCAAAATGAAGTGCAATCCATGTATTATCACCCTACACAAGTTTCTATTTTTGTACACATAGCATTCATGCATGCAGATGATAGCACAAAGGAGGACATAAAGGTTGTAAGAGAGTATCACTTCTACATAAGTGATGATCGTACTCATTCATCAAAGTTTGTACAAGGATGCTTTAAATTTTTCTATGATAGTTTAAGGGAAAAGAACATACGATACAACCGACACTTAATATGGTCAGATAATTGCACCGCACAATTCAAGAATGCAAGGATGTTTTATTGGCTGACAAGGATGCATGTGACAAGTAGTGTAAAACATTTTTGGAATTTCACTAAGGCTGGACATGGTAAGGGAGAGCATGATGGTGCAGGGGCATGTGTGAAAAGAGCCCTAGCTAGGGAAGAATTGAAGTACGAAGGTGGTGCTGAGTTGGTAGATGCAGAAACAATTGTGCGATGGTGTAAGTCTACGATGGGTCCAGGTAATCTAGGTACGTCATTGGTTCATAGATATTTTTGGTTGATTACTGAATCTAACATTGAAAACTATCTAGATTTTTGTACAATTGCAGGATCGAGTGACATGCACTCATTTATGAGTTCAAATTCAAGTTCACTGGTAATTTATACGAGACAGATGGTATGTTTTTTCTCTTCATGCATGTATTGTTTGTGGGAAGAATGTGAATCAGAAGAGTGGGTTGACAAATGGTCTTGTAGACCATTGGTTCCTATTGATTCATATCAAATTCCCAAAGCACTACAATTGAGCCAGATGGAGACATCAGTGGATTTTGACCATGTATCCAACCTAGTGGATTCAGGTGATTTTTTGAATTAATTTTTTTGCTAGTATTCTTTTTGGTTCATTTTGTTGTACATCATACTTTATTTTTGGTATTAATTAACACTTTATAAAATGTAGGTCATGTGTATGTAGTTGTTGCAGAAGAGAACAATGAAGAAGGAACAAATTACTATTTGTGTCGTTGTGTTGAGCCTAAAAGAAAATTGACAACCACAATCATTAACGGAGAGGGTATTGAGTACACAATAGGGTCTGTTGTCATGACAGGAACATGGCTTTGGAGATACCCTATCAAGAGTTCTGATGTTTGGTTGTTCGAGGACTTTGAAACACACAGACATATTCTTCATTTCTCTAACCTTGTTGCAACAAATATTCATTTGACGAAGTATCGTGGTAGAACTCATAACAAGATTTTATGGAAAGTTCATGAATTTGACCACGAGGCAATACTTGACACAATACGGGTTAGAGCCGATCTTGAAGGCTCACTTGATTTATTCTACGGTTCAGAGTAGAATGATTTTGAGAATTTTGTATAAATCGTCGACGAATTGTTCTATATTCATTTTTTGTATATATAAATGCCCATGAGCTGATTTTTACATGTTTAGGGGCATAATTTTGTATATTTAAGTGGCAATGAGCTGATTTGTACATATGTACATGCCAAATTTTGTATATTAAAATGGTGATGAGCTGAATCGCACATATTGTAATGCCAAATTTTGTATAAAAGCCCATGAGATGATTTGTATATTAAAATGGTGATGAGCTAAATCGCATATATTGTAATGCCAAATTTTGTATAAAAGCCCATGAGATTATTTGTAAGACAATTTTTTGTATAATCAAATAGCCAAGAGCTGATTTGACCATATTTAGAGGCAAATTTTTGAATAATATGTGACAATGTTTTGTGACTATTTTGTGTGTCAATGTTTTGTGACTATGTTTTGAGTATGTGTGATGTGTCCCTGGTCAATCATGAGCATTCTTGATTCTTGTATAATCATGGATAATTATTTGAGTCATTATCGAGTCATAGGGGTGATAGATTGAGACTAGATACAATTTGAGCAAAAATTGTCACTGTTGTCAAAAAAGTTGTCAAGCAACTTCTACATTGTGTCGGTAGGGTATGACTCTCAACGTTCTGGTGATTTGGGATGCACGACAGGGGCATGCCTAGCGTAAAAATTCCCACCTAGATGCGCTCACGACGTCGGTTTGTGCACACAAGGAACATAAACAATTCTAGCCAATCTTGCAACTTTTCCTTGCAAGCAACTGACGGTTTTTTGAGCAAGCAAAAAAATGCTACTAATTGAAAATGGCTTCGATTCATTGAAAACCGAGATAGGCCATTGTAAAGGAGCCTCACGTGACCCCATGAGATCAAACAAATCGACTGTATGTGTCGTGGATTGGAAGAAATAGTCCGTCAAATTTTGACAATTTTTTGGACTCAGGGCACTTGAGAGATCTCACCGGTAGGGTATGACTCTCGACGTTCTGGTGCATTGGGATGCATGAAAGGGGCATGCCTAGCATAAACATGCCCAACTGGACACGCTCATGACGTTTGTTTGTGCACACGAGGAACAAAATCAATTCTAGCCAATCTTGCAACTTTTCCTTGCAAGCAACTGACGATTTTTTGAGCAGGCAAAAAAATGCTACTAATTGAAAATGGCTCTGATTCATCGAAAACCGAGATAGGCCATTGTAGAGGAGCCTCACACAACCCCACAAGATCAAACAGATTGACCATATGTGTCATGGATTGGAAGAAACAGTCCGTCAAATTTTGACAATTTTTTGGACTCAGGGCACTTGAGAGATCTCACCGGTAGGGTATGACTTTTGATGTTCTGGTGCTTTGGGATGCACGACAGGGGCATGCCTAGTGTAAACATGCCCACCTAGATGCACTTGCGACGTCTGTTTGTGCACACGAGGAATATAATCAATTCTAGCCAATCTTGCAACTTTTCCTTGCAAGCAACTGACGGTTTTTTGAGCAGGCAAAAAAATGCTACTAATTGAAAATGGCTCCGAGTCGTCAAAAACCGAGATAAGCCATTATAGAGGAGCCTCACACGACCCCACAGGATCAAACAAATGGACCGTATGTCTCGTGGAATGGAAGAAACAGTCCGTCAAATTTTGACAATTTTTTGGACTCAGGGCACTTGAGAGATCTCACTAGTAGGGTATGACTCTCGACGTTCTGGTGCTTTGGGATGCATGACAGGGGCATGCCTAGTGTAAACATGCCCACTCGAACGCGCTTGCAACATCTGTTTGTGCACATGAG
Source organism: Cryptomeria japonica (assembly GCF_030272615.1). Lineage (NCBI taxonomy): Eukaryota > Viridiplantae > Streptophyta > Pinopsida > Cupressales > Cupressaceae > Cryptomeria > Cryptomeria japonica. The sequence goes on along the minus strand of NC_081414.1, from coordinate 480,719,369 downwards.
GAACAAAATGATGTCTAGCCAATCTTGCAACTTTTCCTTGCAAGCAACTGACGATTTTTGAGCAGGCGAAAAAATGCTACTAATTAAAAATGGCTCCGAGTCATCAAAAACTAAGATAGGACATTGTAGAGGAGCCTCACATGACCCTACGAGATCAAACAAATCAACCGTATGTGTCGTTGATTGGAAGAAACAGTCCATCAAATTTTGACAATTTTTTGGACTCAGGGCACTTGAGAGATCTCACCGGTAGGGTATGACTCTTGACGTTCTGGTGCTTTGGGATGCACGATAGGGGCATTCCTAACATAAAAATTCCCACCTAGACATGCTCACGATGTCTATTTGTGCACACGAGGAACAAAATCAATTCTAGCCAATCTTGCAACTTTTCCTTGCAAGCAGTTGACGATTTTTTGAGCAGGCAAAAAAATGCTACTAATTGAAAATGGCTCTGAGTCATCAAAAACCAAGATAGGCCATTGTAGAGGAACCTCACATGACCCCACGGGATCAAACAGATTGACCGTATGTGTCGTGGATTGGAAGAAATAGTCCGTCAAATTTTGACAATTTTTTGGACTCAAGGCACTTGAGAGATCTCACCGGTAGGGTATGACTCTCGACGTTCTGGTGCTTTGGGATGCATGAAAGGGGCATGCATAGCATAAAAATGCCCACCCAAATGCGCTCACAACATCTGTTTGTGCACACGAGGAATATAATCAATTCTAGCCAATCTTGCAACTTTTCCTTGCAAGCAACTGATGGTTTTTTGAGCAGGCGAAAAAATGCTACTAATTGAAAATGGCTCCGAGTCATTGAAAACCAAGATAGACCATTGTAGAGGAGCCTCACGCGACTCCAAAAGATCAAACAGATCGACCGTATGTGTTGTGGATTGGAAGAAATAGTCCATCAAATTTTGACAATTTTTTGGACTCAGGGCACTTGAGAGATCGCACCGGTAGGGTGTGACTCTCGACATTCTAGTGCTTTGGGATGCATGACAGGGGCATGCATAGCATAAACATGCCCACCCAGACGTGCTCGTGATGTTGGTTTGTGCACACAAGGAACAAAATTTGACCATTGCGAGCGTGAGGGTGCTCTCGCACCAAACACATTGTTGTTTAAATTCATATTGTCGATTTTTGTTGTTTATATTCATATTGTTAATTACATATGAAAATATTCATTTAAATTTATAAAATGGAAGCCACCAAATACAACGAATACACAATAATGAACTAAATACAAGGAGTTTTGTAGGGTTAATTCAACATTTTAGAAATTTTATCAAATCATATTCCACGATTGCAATGCTTTATATCATATATTTTGTTGTTTATATACATATTGTTGATTACATATGCAAATATTCATTTAAATTTATAAAAGGACAACCAAAAAATACAACGAATACAAAATAATAAACTCATTACACATTTATTGGATTGAATATCGATATTTATATATATATATAAAAAGGCATGTCTGCCAAGTCAATACAAGTATTACAAAAATGTGGCATATGCCATGTCCAAATCGATATACAATAAAAATGTAGAATATATCTACATGTATTGGTCATTCTATGACCAAAACTAACACTATATGATCCTAAACTTCTGGTGGATCATCAAAATCAAGCCTCTTCGGCGCAACATGCGGCTCTGTAAATGGCTGCAAAACCACAATTCAAAAGCCAAGTTAGAATTCTTTTATAGAAAATAGTTCACAATTAACATCATAACTATGCATTTAACTTTAATTCCTTTACAGTTGAGATGTATATTACCTCATCGGCTGATCCAGGAGCTAATGTCTTCGCTCTCCTCTCCTTGTCACTCTTAGGAGTTTTCTTGAAGACATACTTAAATTGATCCATGTTATGGCCATACCGCGAAGGAGTCTATTGTAGATTAAATGTACAATTAATACAATGTACTAACATAAATATATCAAAAACACTTAAAAGCTATAATATAGAGAACAATGACGTACCTGTGCCTGAGATGCTTCTCCAATGGACTGAGGATGGCTCACCATCGATGTAGAAACTGGCGCTATTACCTATACAATAAATGTACAAAGATTAAATACAATTAATATAATGATAAGTATTGAAGGTTAAAAACAATTAATTTTACACATCAAACAAAAGTGTACCGGATCTTGAGATGATTCTCCAGTGCAAGGAGGAGGGTTCGCCATTGACGAAATAGGTATGGATATTTCCTGTATGAAAAAATTATAAGATTATAATACATCACAAGTTCACATGTACGCATGCATATAATCATGAAATCAAGAAAATAAAGTAGAGATACATACCTCCACCCTCTCTTGATCCATGGACGAATCAGGTGCATTCAACATATCCACAAAGCTCAATGACCACTGTACATGTAAAATAGACAAAAAACATTAATAAATCTACAAACCCCAACTAATACTTGATCTCAACATTTTCAAACAATTGTACAACTAAAAATGTGTTCAATTACCTTCTTCACACGTTTTGGCATCTTCAAGGAATTCTTTTTCTTAGGACGAGCCCTAGACACAGAGGGGGTACCCTAAAAACACAAAATTAACATGAGATATTAGTATAGATAATAAATTAAACATAATTTTAAAAATCTAAAATGAAATGACTTGCATATTCCATCAAAACAATACATAAAAAGAGTTGTACAAAATATCATACCGTATAGCCTTGTAGGCCAAAATCGATCGCGGAGAGTTTGATGTCATCAATCTGGGACATTTCGTCCCCTGTCAACACCTACAGACTAGAAATTGGACCAAGCATTAAAGATAGTTAGTATATCTTGTATTTTTTTGAATTCAAAGTGTACTATTCTATTTTAACATGTTACAAAATTTATACCTCAAGCGTCGAAGTTGCAGCTGTGGTAATTGGGGGAGGTGTATTTGTCTCAATTTAAATCGATGTATATGTTGGGACTCATTAAAAATTAAGTCAAGTTTTGAGGCCCAATTCAAATTTTGCTTTGCATTTCCAAATAAATCAGTTTGAATGGTCTAGTTAGTAAGGGGGTAAATGAAGCCAGTTGATTTTCAAAGGGTAAGGCTCGGGATTCATGTCCCACACCTTTCATTTGGCCTATGCAATGATGTGCAACTTTTAGAATTCAGTTTGGAGAAGTTTGTCAGGTACCCATTTTGAGGGGTGAGCTGAAAGTGCATTTTAGGCACAAATGCAGATTTTATTGAGTAGCCTACTTTGAGTGATTATATCTTTTTCCCTGTTGATCATCATGGACAAATTCAAAGTGCATTCAATTCTATGCATAAATGTGAGTCAGTCTACAAAATTTCAAGTCTTGATGAATCCATTTGCTCATATTTCAAAGCCAAATCCGTTTGCAGTTTGTGTGTTTTGGCAAGTCCCTATTTCAACAGCTCGTCGGAGCCCTGTTTTGCACAAGTGTAAAAGTTGCCCCAGTAAGTGTCATGTCAGAACATTTTTTCCAGGTTAATGCTGGTATAAATGATGAGCTATGATTCAAATTTCAAGCCTCTGTCAATCCGTTTGATCAGTTTTCAAAAGGATTCATTTAACTATCATTTTCAGTTATCTGCACTTCCATTGTTATATCAGTTAATGTAGCCATTTTTGTGAGCGTGCAGTTTGCATCTTGTTAGTCTGGTGATCGAACTAAGAATTCAAAGATTTAATATATACTTTAAGGTACCTATGTTCCGAATTTGAGGGCCTACGGAGGTCGTTTGATATTTTTGAGAAAGGCATCATGTGTTGCCAGGACATTGACTTCATCAGGCCCGCAGTGTCGACAAAGCCAGTTGGGCATTTTCGCCAATTAATATCTCTTCTCTCGGGACTTGTTTCAAGAAACCGTTTGGTAGATTTCATGCTTGTATATCAGAGTACACGCCTGTCAGATGGCGAGACCCAGAAAGGTGTTTTGACAGGTTTGAAAATTACGTCTTCGCGATTAAATGTGAAAATGTGGCGTAATTGCCTGAAGGTTGAAAAATGCGGATTAATGATCCGAAAATGATTCTGATTGTTTCCAGAGGTGTGTTTAAAGTTCCTGAATCATTCCAGAGGTCAGTTGCATGAAATCAAATTTTTTTTTAGTCAGACCCACTTTGGGGCCCGACTTGGCTCATGCCTGCGCATTAATTTTGTGACAGAATGGTTTTCATTTCATGGAATTTCAACTTCTAAACATAATCGAGAAAGTGATTAATGCTATTGGCTTATTCAAGGTTGAGTGTTCTATAGTGGTGTATTAGAGATTCCAATCTTTAAAAAAAAATAAAAAATTATGCAATGGAAGCCGATGGTCTTGGAATAGATGTTTGAAACATCAAAAACTCCATGCAATGGCATTATGGTAGCTGGAATGTGGTACATGGGTCTTCATGTGTGCTCTGTGATTGCAAGTGTGGTGGGGAGCTCCTTTCCTTAGTCTTCCCTGCTATGTAGAGAGCAAATTTGGGAAAATAATTGAAATCATCAAGCAAATGCAATATGGCAGATTTGATGCCAAATCTCCCATATAACATGTAAAACCCCAGCCAAAGCAAAGAAGTGGTAGTGTGGCATGTAAGGAAATGTAAAAGTTTCAAACAAATGCATAGACTATGGCAGCTAGTAAAGGTTTAATAAACCTTAAACTTAATGAAATTGCAGTTACAAACCAAACTCCCTCCTCCCATCTCCCTCTGCAAAAGACTTCAGGCTGCACGTGGGGTTTGGAGGGTTGTTCTGGAAGTTTTTAGAGACCATAAAATTTTTCAAAATCCTCCCTTACTGTGGTGTGTGGCATGGAGAATACCAACAACAATCAAAACCACCATAGCAAACAGCAGCAACAGACTTAAATCAATGCATTTGGCAGGTTGAATGCCCATCTCCAGTGCTCACGTGGTGTCTGTGGAGGGAGCAGCAATTAAAATTTTCAAGCAAATGCACACTGGTAGAAGGCATTGAAAACCCCAAGTGTTTTTCCTCTGCGTGGTAAACAACAAGCAACCAAAACAAAGGAAATTTCCTCCCTTACGTGAGAGTGGGGAGAGCTGAAACCAAATCAAATGAAGACAATGCATTCTCCCAACAGTTCACGTGGTGAAGAAAGGGGGGGGGGCAGATTGATATTATAAAACAAATGCCAGAGTGCTGGGGAGTGTGGAGTGTATTAAAACAATTTCTGAGCCAATGCTATTTGCATATCAGCCCCTACGTGGAGTATGGTGTTGTGAGAGGTCTTCAATTTCCAAACAAATTGCATATTGGCTAATGATAACCCAAAAGGCCTAAATTTTTTGTTCCCTCCTTGCATGCAAGTTGGAAATGGAGTTTGGAGTGTAGTAGAATGGACCTCTAGGAAAACATGGTTTCTCATCCTCCCCCATTAAAAGTTTTCAAACCAATGGTATAATAGCATCCTCCCCTACGTGGAAAATGAAGAAGGAATCTTAGAAGATTTTAATCAAATGCAAGAAATCGCCATGAAAGTGCTCAGGAAAATCTCCAAAAATGCAGCTACAGGCAAATAGCTTTATCCCACGTTGGCTGGGAAGTGGTACCTTTTGGTATTTATAAGCAAAAACACACACATCTAATATGTCTAAGCCATAAAGGCTTTTGATGGACGGTGCCTATGGGCGCCCAAGGTGGACCCACGCGTGAGCACGAATCTCGAGGTGATGGAGGAGGTGATTGGGCGACGACCAGGTGGAACCCATGCAGGCACGCTTTTTGAGGTAGACAGGCAAAATTTTGCAGAGAAAGGTCAGCTTAACCAGTGAGCAGGTTGCAGAGGATCTGACGAAACGCGTGATTTCGCAGGCCTAAGATGCACGTGAGTTACACCCTACGAAATTGCAAAAAAGGTAAAGACCATGCAGGTTCCAGCCGATCAGACGGTCTACGCGGTTTCGCAAGCCGAAGTTGCTTGCCAGGTAAGCACTGCGAAATGGCGAAATGCGAAATGGCGAAAATGCAGCAGGTTAACCAGTGAGCATGTTAGATGGAGATCGACGGCCTGCGTAGTTTCGCAAAGGAAAGATGCACGAAAGTTAGAGCATACGAAATGGCGAAAGCCAGGTGGCGGATACAGTCAGATGTCCAGCAGGCGGGTCCCAGTGAGGTGGCGATGATGTGGACGACCAATAAGCGGACACGTGGCAGAGTGACGAGGTGTCATCCCAGGTGGCACCCAGTGGACCCCATCGACCAATCAGAGGCCACCACATGGCAAAGCCTCAGAGCATGATCAGAGCCAAAAATCAAATTTAAAATCAGTTAATGATATAGTTTCAACTATATGAATAATTCAAAAATTTAAATGATGGTGCACATTGGGGAATTGATTCGCCCAGGGCTCAATTTTTGGCCAAAGTATGAAGTGTTATATATTTTCAGAAAACTCTTGGAATGAGGAATCCGATTAGGAAGTTAATTTTCGCGAAGATCAGATATTTTGGAAGCAGTTTGGTCGAGATTGAAATTTAGTTAGAGAGGAGACACTTGGCAATTCAGTTGCAGATTTGATTTGGTTCCCTCTCCTTCTTATTCCCAATTCTTCTCAGTTGTAAGGGTTCCAGAAATTTGGAAAATGTTCCAGATTTGATGGTTTCCACTTTTTGAATGTCATGACCCAAATTTGTAAATGCTTTTGGTTTGTTTCAGGGTACAGAGGATTGCAGTGCATTGTTGTAAATGTGATTTTAGTTGCAGGTCTTGCTTATGTCAGGCATGAGTAAATTCCTCACAGTATTGTCTCTAGGTATGTATTTCATTATCATGAATTGAATCCTCAAGGAGGATAAGATTTGTCAATTTAAAGGAAATTGTGTGATTGTTTATGGGTATCCTTCAAGGAAGGTTTTAAACTCTGTAGTCAGTCATAAATGATGAAATATATTTCCAGTTCTGATAAATTTGCGAATGAATCAAATAGTGCATTAATATAAGGTATTGGTGCATGAATATCTTGTTTAAGAAAAACAAACTTACATCTATAATTCATATTTGTAGTTTTGTGTGTGACCCTGTTGCCCAATGAACAAGGCACTAGTCCTGCAGGTTTGGGGATGGTTTCAGATATACATTTAAAAAGATAAATCAATTTCCCTTTATGTTTAGGGGTGTGTGTTCCATTCTTTCCAAGCTTTGTTTCATCCTATTGTTTGTACAGATCTAGCCAATCTGTAATGTTTCCTAACCTGTTGAGCTTGTGAAATGATCTATCTGCTTAGTGTTGATGCAGTTATGTGTCTGTAATTGTTGTATTTAGTGCATCAAAAGGGTGTCCCCCCCTAGGTCTAGTAGAACCTGAGGTGCAGGAGGATCAATTAGGGTCCTATGTTATGTTGTCTAAGCCCTGATGTGTTTCATAGACTGAAATTGGCCATTTCATAGAAGGATTGCAGGTATACTTGGGTTATCACTTTTGATGAACAACAAAAATGGTGACTCTACTGGGGAATTAATGGATTTGAATGTTTGATTGATGAGGTCAGAAGTTGAATGTATCCTTCATTCTATCAATTTCATATCCAGCCAGTCTGTCCATTGTGTATGCACAGAGTATGAAAGTGGTTTTATGGTGAAGAGAATAGTTCTTGTTATGGATCTGTAACATGATATGTTTTACATGTCATATATTGTATGAAGGAGTAACAAATAAAAGTTATATTGCTTAGTTGTGAGCAAGTCCTTGCAGCTGTATGCAAATTTTTTCCCCAATTCCTTATTGGGTGGCAGCTTTAGTCTCTGTACAGGTGCTTGAAGGAAGTTTGTATTCCAAGACTTTCACAAGATTAGTAGATAATCTTATGAATCATATTAAGGTGCAGATGGTTTAATTAGCAGATTCACACATAAGTGCTTTCATCATAAAAGCTTGAGAAGAAAAGTGCAGTAATAGCCTGGAAGAGTGAATTGGTTGCAGTGAGATTGAAGAAGACAGTAAAGAATTTGAATGTGTGTTGAATGGTGTTTTGCTGTTCAAAATATCCTTTGTGCAAGAGGTGGTGACTCTGTGATAAAAGACCATGCTGAAAGTGGAAGTTAATCTCCAGATCTACAAGTTTTATACAGCTTCAAAATCTTGAGGTATTTTTAGAGGTTTCAAATGCAAAACAATTTCCTCTGAAAATTTGAATTACTAAAATAGTTTTCCCATTTAGTGAACAACACTAGTAAAGAGGGAAAAAGGGGATTTCAAAGTCCATTTGCATATTTATTCTGTTGAAATGTCCAGAGTATATGTTCTTCTGTTATAGTATGCAAATTTGGAAAAGTTCTGTGTCAAGCAATGTTATGAATAGTTTCAGTATAAGGATTTGTGCTTGAAGTGTTTCATTCTTTATCTAAGATTGTATAATCATTTGTGGGAGTAAGAAGGAAAATGAATAGTAAAGATTTTTAACCTTGTGTATTTCCACATAGAGCCATGCCTAGTAAACCAGAGCAACCATGTAATAGAAAAAGTTTTAGTATGAAGTACTATGCTGCTCTAAACTTTGAAGGTATTTCGGGTTACCCAAATCCCATACCCACAGAAATTAAAAAGTATTTCCCTATTTTTAGTGGGAAGAAATCAAAATCAGCATGCCAGCATGTGAAAAGAGTTTCAGATTTGATAGGAGAATTTGAAATTTGTCAGGAAGATATATGCATGAAATTGTTTGTTCGGTCATTGAAAGAGGATGTAATGGATTGGTTCTCTTTTTTGCCACTGAATTCTATTACCTCATGGGAAGAATTGATTTCAGATTTCATGGATCAATTCGATGAGAAGGTGAGTGATTATGACTTGTTGAAAGAATTCACTTATATACAAATTAGGGAAGATGAATTGGTACCAACATTTAACATTAGATTTTCACAAGCATTGACTAAAATTTCCAGAAAGTATAAGTTTGATGATATGGTATGTCTGGATATTTATATGAGTTCTTTTGGTAAGAAGATGGGTTTCCTATTGAGAAACAAATAACCTAAGACCTTGTATGAAGCTTTTAACATAGCTAGAGACATTGAAAATAATTTGAAATTTGGGATAGCCAAGAAATTTGTGTCTGCTGTAGTTCCTTATCAAAATGCCTTCGATGGTGAAATACCATGTGAAACTCAACCAATCATTCCTTTTCTAGGTGCATCAAGCTCTGCAGTTCCGAAAAGTTTTGTTGATGCATGTGTTTCAGATTTGAATGAGAGTCAAGCTCCTTTGCTGTTAATGCCGGTCTCCTCTCATAGTGATGATGGAATGATTAGTGTGCAACATTGTGATAATGCTGATATGGAGATTGATATATACAAGGGATATGTACCATTTGATTTGTATGCCGGTTATGCTGACTATGTGACTGGAAATTATCAAGTTGACCATACATCTCCTAAGGTTAACAATAATGAAAATTATGGTAATGATGACCATCGATCTTTAAATGTTGCTGATGTATTTGATGTTCAAATACCAAATACTGAAGGATCACCAAATGTTGTTGATTATGTAAGTGAAGTTGTGCAATATGATGAAAATCAGATTTTGGTTAAGTCTGATAAATCTGAAAATGAAAATGTGAATGATGTTGATGATGTGTTTAGTGCAAGTATACCCAGTGATGAATGTGTTTCAGAATGGAGTGGTGTTGCTAATTATGAGGACAATGAGTTCTATTCCCAGCACCTTGAAGGTATGCAAATGAACAATGAAGAGCAATTTCAGAATGAGAATGATCTTGGCACAAGTGTTTCACTTCCTTTTGATTAGCAAATGAATGCCAGTTATGCAGCTGAAAGTGGTTATGAGAATTCTTATTATTCATCTTGTGAAGATGATATAATAGAAGACCAAGTCATGTACCTTAGTTATGAATCTGAAAATGAAAGTATTTTTGAAGATAAGAATGTATGTGACAGTGCCGATAATGTTCTATTTTCAGATTTAAATGAACCCACACTTGAATGCTTTCAGAATTTCAAGTACCATGATGAGGATGTGAATGTTGATAATAAGATTGAACCGGATTTGGAGTCCTTTGCTTTTGATACAAATATCCATGGTGCTGATTTCATTGGTGAGAATGATGAAGTTTCCCCTTGTGCGGAACAAATTTGTAATGCTGATGTAGTTCTGAACAGCAGTAGCATGGGTTGTAAGAATTTACTTCATGATGAAGACAAGAGGCATGGGTTATGTGATGACTTTTTCTGACCACAAATGGAAGTGTTTCAGGTAGATGTAAGCCTGAATGATGAAAACTTAGCTGAGGATTTTCTTCAGCCGGAGGTATGCATTCTTTTCCATGAATGGGATCTTGAGAATGTAGAAGTTTTGGGTTTGATAAACAAGGAGAGTATAAAGTGTGATCAGCATAGTGAAGTATCACATCCGGATTGTAACATTAATGTTCCTTGTTTGCGTCAGTCGGTTAGTAGTGTCCCTCATTCTATTGATTTAAATGATAATGAGGTATGTGCTGATGAGTTTTAAAATATTGAAAATGAATGTTTTACTTTTAAAGTTCAACATGATGATGTCCTTGCAAATGGTAGAATTGATTGGGAGAGTGAAGTGTATTGCAGCTTATGGGAAGGCCTCTATGCTGAATTGTCTCATGTTTTTACTTGTGTTGAAGTAGTGTGTGATGACAAAGTTCAGAATCAGACAAGAGGTAAGCACACTAGCTGTTATAGTGATGAGACAAAAGAGGTTGATTATAAGAATTATGCTCAGCTGTTATTGAAAAGTGCCTTTGTTTGGATCATGGTATTAAGTGATGAGAATCAGATTTTTGACAGAGGTAAATGCTAAGATTGATTGAGCATCTTATGGTCAGTTGTCAGTATGTTTGTATCTTGTACAGTTGCTTTGCTTCAGTTGTGTGGTTTTCAATAAAGTGCCCTGCTATTTGGGTAGAATAAGGATGCCTTGTTTTTGAAATGAGATGAGAAGAGAAGAATGATCCATTTTTGGGTGGTCTGCTTAACCAAAGATATCTGGATTCTTGTGTTGATCTTGCAATCAACCATCCCCAGTCAGAGCCACTATTGGGACTCATTAAAAATTGAGTCAATTTTTGAGGCCCAATTCAAATTTTGCTTTGCATTTCCAAATAAATAAGTTTGAATGGCCTAGTTAGCAAGAGGGTGAATGAAGCCAGTTGATTTTCAAAGGGTAAGGCTCAGGATTCATGTCCCACACCTTTCATTTGTCCTATGCAATGATGTGCAACTTTTAGAATTCAGTTTGGAGAAGTTTATCAGGTACCCATTTTGAGGGGTGAGCTGAAAGTGCATTTTAGGCACAAATGTAGATTTTATTGAGTAGCCTACTTTGAGCGATTATATATTTTCCCCTGTTGATCGTCATGGATAAATTCAAAGTGGATTCAATTCTATGCATAAATGTGAGTCAGTCTGCAAAATTTCAAGTCTTGATGAATCCATTTTCTCAGTTTTCAAAGCCAAATCCGTTTGCAATTTGTGTGTTTTGGCAAGTCCCTGTTTCGACAGCTTGTCAGAGCCTTGTGTTGCACAAGTGTAAAAGTTGCCTCAGTAAGCGTCATGTCAAAACATTTTTTCTGGGTTAATGCTGGTATAAATGATGAGCTACGTTTCAAATTTCAAGCCTCTGTCAATCTGTTTGATCGGTTTTCAAAAGGATTCATTTAGCTATCATTTTTAGTTATCCGCACTTCCATTGTTATATCAGTTAATGTAGCCATTTTTGTGAGCGCGTCATTTGCATCCTGTCAGTCTAGTAATTGAACTAAGAATTCAAAGATTTAATATGTACTTTAAGTTACCTATGTTCCAAATTTGAGGACCTATGGAGGTCATTTGATATTTTTGAGAAAGGCATCATGTGTTGCCAGGACATTGACTTCATCAGGCCCGCAGTTTTGATAAAGCCAGTTGGGCATTTTCGCCAATTAATATCTCTTCACTCGGGACTCGTTTCAAGAAACCATTTGGTAGATTTCATGTTTGTATAACAGAGTACACGCCTGTCAGATGGCGAGACCCAGAAAGGTGTTTTGATAGGTTTGAAAATTACGTCTTCGCGATTAAATGCGAAAATGTGGCGTAATTGCCTGAAGGTTGAAAAATGAGGATTAATGATCCGAAAACGATGCCGATCATTTCTAGAGGTGTGTTTAAAGTTCCTGAATCATTCTAGAGGTCAGTTGCATGAAATCGATTTTTTTTTAGTCAAACCCACTTTGGGGCCTGACTTGGCTCATGCCTGCGCATTAATTTTGTGACAGAATGGTTTTCATTTCATGAAATTTCAACTTCTAAACATAATCGAGAAAGTGATTAATGCTATTGGCTTATTCAAGGTTGAGTGTTCTATAGTGGTGTATTAGAGATTCCAATTTTTTTTTAAAAAAAAAAACTTATGCAATGGAAGCCGATGGTCTTGGAATAGATGTTTGAAACATCAAAAACTTATGCAATGGAAGGTCTTGCTTGTGTCAGGCATGAGTAAATTCCTCACAGTATTGTCTCTAGGTATGTATTTCATTATCATGAATTGAATCCTCAAGGAGGATAAGATTTGTCAATTTCAAGGAAATTGTGTGATTGTTTATGGGTATCCTTCAAGGAAGGTTTTAAAGTCTGTAGTCAGTCATAAATGATGAAATATGTTTCCAGATCTGATAAATTTGCGAATGAATCAAATAGTGCATTAATATAAGGTATTGGTGCATGAATATCTTGTTTAAGAAAAACAAACTTGCATCTATAATTCATATTTGTAGTTTTGTGTGTGACCTTGTTGCCCAATGAACAAGGCACTGGTCTTGCAGGTTTGGGGATGGTTTCAGATATACATTTAAAAAGATAAATCTATTTCCCTTTATGTTTAGGGGTGTGTGTTCCATTCTTTCCAAGCTCTGTTTCATCCTATTGTTTGTACAGATCTAGCCAATCTGTAATGTTTCCTAACCTATTGAGCTTGTGAAATGATCTATCTGCTTAGTGTTGATGCAGTTATGTGTCTGTAATTATTGTATTTAGTGCATCAAAAGGGTGTCCCCCCCTAGGTCTAGTAGAATCTGAAGTGCAGGAGGATCAATTAGGGTCCTATGTTATGTTGTCCAAGCCCTGATGTGTTTCATAGACTAAAATTGGCCATTTCATAGAAGGATTGCAGGTATACTTGGGTTATCACTTTTGGTGAACAACAAAAATGGCGACTCTGCTGGGGAATTAATGGATTTGAATGTTTGATTGATGAGGTCAGAAGTTGAATGTATCCTTCATTCTATCAATTTCATATCCAGCTAGTTTGTCCATTGTGTATGCATAGACTATGAAAGTGGTTTTATGGTGAAGAGAATAGTTCTTGTTCTGGATCTGTAACATGATATGTTTTACATGTCATATATTGTATGAAGGAGTAACAAATAAAATTTATATTGCTTAGTTGTGAGCAAGTCCTTGCAATTGTATGCAATTTTTTTCCCCAATTCCTTATTGGGTGGTGGCTTTAGTCTCTGTACTAGTGCTTGAAGGAAGTTTGTATTCCAAGACTTTCACAAGATTAGTAGATAATCTTATGAATCATATTAAGGTGCAGATGGTTTAATTAGCATATTCACACATAAGTGCTTTCATCATAAAAGCTTGAGAAGAAAAGTGCAGTAATAGCCTGGAAGAGTGAATTGGTTGTAGCGAGGTTGAAGAAGACAGTAAAGAATTTGAATGTGTGTTGAATGGTGTTCTGCTGTTCAAAATATCCTTTGTGTAAGAGGTGGCGACTCTGTGATAAAAGACCATGCTGAAAGTGGAAGTTAATCTCCAGATCTACAAGTTTTATATAGCTGCAAAATCTCCAGGTATTTTTAGAGGTTTCAAGTGCAAAACAATTTCTTTTGAAAATTTGAATTACTAAAATAGTTTTCCCATTTAGTGAACAACACTAGTAAAGAGGGAAAAAGGGGATTTCAAAGTCCATTTGCATATTTATTCTGCTGAAATGTCCATAGTATATGTTCTTCTGTTATAGTATGCAAATTTGGAAAAGTTTTGTGTCAAGCAATGTTATGAATAGTTTCAGTATAAGGATTTGTGCTTGAAGTGTTTCATTCTTTATCTAAGATTGTATAATCATTTGTGGGAGTAAGAAGGAAAATGATTAGTAAAGATTTTTAACCTTGTGTATTTCCACATAGAGCCATGCCTAGTAAACCAGAACAACCATGTAATAGGAAAAGTTTTAGTATGAAGCACTATGCTACTCTAAACTTTGAAGGTATTCCGGGTTACCCAAATCCCATACCCACAGAAATCAAAAAGTATTTGCCTATATTCAGTGGGAAGAAATCAGAATCAGCATGCCAGCATGTGAAAAGAGTTTCAGATTTGATAGGAGAATTTGAAATTTGTTGGGGTGCTAGGGGGCGGCGACTTTCCATGGCTAATCGCCTACGGCCTCCAGGTCTATCTTGGGCAGAGCCACCACCTCTACCATGAAACTCTCTGATGTCAAAATAATTTGGGCGCACATTGAGCACAAACTCACAATATATTTTTCTCAAAAAATATAATGGCACCTCATAATTATTACAAGGTGGATCGTCAAAGACCATCCACCACCTCTGCCAAAAAAGATTCTTCATTTGCACATTGGTACACCAATGTATGGGAAACCTCTTTGCATTAGGAGGTAATGACTGACCAGTTTTGGGGTCAACAAAATGATAGTTCTGATACTTAATATAAGTACAGATCCAATAGCCAACAAGATGAGAGGGGGGGGGGGGTGAATCATACAAACTTAATCATCCATAAAAACATCAGATTCAACCTCGGTAACATATATTAGTCATATAATAAAAAAATGTCAAACATGCAAACTCAAAGGCATATGAACAATATAAACCTCATGACACCAGATTTAACGTGGAAACCCAAATAGGGGAATACCATTGTGGGATTTCGGACCCACTAAGAAATATACTCTTCTAGAGTATGCTCGGTTAAAAGAAAATCTTGTTAAAGATTACAAAACACATTGCTAGATTTGACCCGGTTAAGGGATTTCCCTCAGATCTGTTAGGATCTTCACTTTGTTAGAAGTGACCTTGTCAAAGGATTTCAAACACTCAATCAAAATGTCACTTTGTTAGAGGATTTACATATAAGATTGTTAAGTCCACTCGGTTAAGAGATTTCCTATCACTTTCACAAAATAACAGTAATAGAATCTATCTACAACTTCACATCTAAAATGCTAAAGCAGATTCCTATTTGTTCAATACAATCTAGACATAGAACTAATCTTGTCATTCTATTGGGCATCAATACTCTGTTATTCTAATAGGCCTTCAAGATTCTGTGCTCGGTAATCACTATGTAGCATCCCTATGCATACACTTGCCTGCATACATTTTTTATCAACAGCTCCTTATTTATAAACAATCTTCCAACTGCTTAATCTCCTTGATCACATTTCCCATGATCAGTCATAGCCATCAGATCTTCAATCTTGTCCAGGTTCATTGTATCTTTCGATCTAAAAATGTTTTACCCCACCTCGAAACTTGCACATTCACCTTGGAACTTGTGTTAGGGTAATGCGGTTTAATGTGAGCTGTAGATCTTGTTGCTGACTTTCCATTGCCTTAGATTCGTTAACAAACTTCTTCCACGGCTTGCCAATCATTGATCTGCTCCAGCTCATCAGCATCTTTCATTAAATATCACATGTAAAAATTTAATGCATTCTGTTATAGCTCAGTTACAACTCCGTGAATAATAAACTTTACTCGGTAGACATTCTGTCTTCATTAACCGACTGTGACAACTTAGGGTTTACCGACTAGGTTCCTTAGGGTTTACCGACTAGGTTCTTTGCTTGATAACATAGTATAGTATTAACCTTTACATTTTACAACATATGTATGGTGTTAAAACAATCTAAAACATCAAGATCTCATCATTGTCCGACTTGGTAGAGTTGTCCATTGAATAACTTATCCCCTTATTCATCATATTTTTTCTTGTGTCTTTACCGACTTCTTTATAATCTTCATATCATATTTCTTAAGATATGACAACATCATACTGAATTAGAAAATCAATTTCTTGACATCAATGACAAAATAATAATATCAAGATAGTAAAACATCTTTAATCAGTTATGTCCATAATCATCAACAACCTTCTCAATATCCTTGTAATATTGCCAACATTCTCCCCCTTTGGCATTGATGGCAAAACCAATTGATTTGACCTTTAAAAAATGCGGATTGTTGTGATTATGAAATGCTTAAATGCTCTCCCCCATACATCAGACTTCTCTTCTATTTTTAGTCTTTATTTAAATCTGTAGTCTTCTCTTAGTTTTCTCAGGTCTTCTCCCCTTTTGGTAGATCTTCTCCTTCTTGGTCTTCTCCCAATGGGTAGGTCTTCTCCTTCTTGGTCTTCTCCCCCTTTGACAACAATGCCAAAAAGAATAGAACTAAAACATAACTGCTGTTGTGTATCAACTGAGTCTCGGTCAGAGCATTTGTTTACAATTTCTGTTCCCTGTATCATTTTCTGTATTATCCCAATATTATTCCAGTACACTTTCAAACAAACATTCTAAAGTGTATCACTCCAGCATCAGCTCCCCAAAAGATATTCAATAGAGTCATCAAAGTGATGCTTTCACCGAACTCGGTCAGTGAGTAAAAGATAGGGGTAGGACCCCTAACTTGCTTCTGAGATATTCAAAAGTGTCCTTTGGTAGTGGCTTGGTGAAGATATCAACTATCTGCTCCTTTGTGTTAAAATATTCTAACACCACTTTCTTCTCTTGAGCTTCTCCTCTAAGATAATGATATTTCATAGATATGTGCTTTGTCTTAGAGTGCATAATAGGGTTTTTTGAAATATTAATGGCACTAGTATTGTCACAGAATATAGTTACTGGCTTGGTAACTTTCTCATTTATACCTTCCAACAATTGTTTGATCCATGCAATGTTGGTACAATTCAGTGCTGCAACAACATATTCAGCTTCGGCTGTTGACTGAGAAACACATCCTTGTTTCTTGCTAAGCCAACTCACTAGTCTTTCTCCTAAGAAGAAAGCTCCTCCACTTTTTCTTTTTCTGTCATCAATGTTACTTGCCCAATCAGCATCAGTATAAATTTTTAAATCAAAATCATTTCCTTTCTGATATACTAAGCCATAATCTTCAGTGCTTTTCAAGTATCTGAAAATTCTTTTGATTGATGTCATGTGTATTTCCTTAGGATCTGCAGAGACTCTTGCAACAATACCTACTACATGTGCTATATCTGGCCTGCTATAAACAACATATTGTAGTTTTCCAAACATGTATCGGTAGAGTGTCTCATCAATAGATGCAGATTCATCATTCTTTGATAGTTTGCAGTTTGTAGTCATAGGAGTACTTATCGGCTTTGAATCCTCCATTCCAAATTTCTTCAAGATTTCCTTTATGTATTTGGATTGAGTAATGAAAATTTCACTTTTCATTTACAGTATCTGTAAGCCTATAAAATACTTTATCTCACCAATTAATGACATCTCAAATTCTTTGCTCATTTCATTTCCAAAGTTCTTGCATAAAGAGTCATTTCCACAAAATATAATATCATCAACAAATATGGCTGAGATTAGTATTCCATTTTCATCATTTTTCATGTACATGTTTCTATTCTCACTTGTCCTTATAAAACCAATCTTAATCAAATAAGAGTGCAATCTTTCATACCATGCTCTAGGTACTTGTTTCAGACCATATAAAGCCTTGTTCAATTTACATACCTGATCTTTATTATTGTCTTCAACAAATCCTTCAGGTTGCTCAATGAAAACTTCTTCTTCTGATATTCCATTCAGAAATGCAGATTTGACATCCATTTGATATACCTTGAAGTTTTTGAAAGCAGCATATGCCAACAATGTTCTAACCCCTTCAAGTCTAGCAACAGGTGCAAAAGTCTCACCATAATCAATTCCTTCTTCTTGGGCATAACCTTTGCAAACCAATCTTGCTTTATTCCGAATGACCTCACCTTTCTCATTTAGCTTGTATCTGAAGATCCACTTTGTACCAATTACATTTTGTCCTTCGGTCTTGGGACCAGTGTCCATGTGTCATTCTTCTTGATTTGATCAATCTCTTCAGTCATAGCATTTATCCAATCTTCAATGTTAAATGACTCTTTCACTATTCTTGGTTCAAATTCAGATATCAAACATGTGTTATGTCTCGGTTTGTTCCTTGTCATCACTGGATCAGCCTTATCTCCTATAATCTAACTTGGTGCATGGTGTCTTCTGACATATTTGGCTAATATAGGCTCAGTAGGCTCTGTATGATCCTCTTCATCACTCAGTAACTGGATGTCTTCCTCATTTCCTTCAATAGTTATCTCCGTAGGACTTCTTGGTTGCACATAGACAAATTCATCATAGTCTTCTAGTTCTTTGGAATTCCTTTCATCAGTTCTTTCTGTAATTTCATCAATTTTCACATTTGCACTTTCTACTATTTTGTTAGATGATTTGATTAGACATTTAAATGCTTTGCTTCTAGAAGAATATCCTATAAATGTTCCTTCTTCACTTTTCTGATCAAACTTACCATTTCTATCATCTTTATGAACATAGCATTTACTTCCAAAGATCTTAAAATAACTTACATTAGGTTTCTTGCCATACTAGATTTCATAAGGTGTCTTCAAAGTACCTTTCTTCAATTGAACTCGGTTCAAGGTGTAAACAACTGTGCTTATTGCTTCTCTCCAAAATGTTTGTGGAACCTTCTTCTCAATCATCTGTGTTCTAGCACAATCCACAATAGATCTGTTTCTTCTTTCAGCTATTCCATTCTGCTGTGGAGTTCTTGGTGCAGAGACTTGTCTTTTAATACCATGATCATTACAAAATAGTTTGAACTCATCAGATGTGAACTCTCCTCCTCTATCTGATCGAAGACATTTCAGTTATCTTCCTGTTTCATTTTCAACTCTAGCCTTGTACCACTTAAATATTTGAAAAGCTTCTGATTTTTCTTTTAAAAACATTACTAACATCATCCTTGAATAATCATCCACAAATAATATGAAATACTTATCACCATAATAACTTTGAACTTTCATAGGACCACAAAGATCAGTGTGCACAAGATCTAAAATTCCCTTAGAAGTGTAGGACTTACTTGTAAAGCTGGATCTTGTCATCTTACCCATCTGGCATCCTCGACACATAGCATTGTCACATTTTTCAAGACTCGGTAGAGCTCTTACTCTGTGCTTCTTACTTATCTTGATCAGATTATCAAAATTAACATGACAAAACCTTTTATGCCATAACCAGGTGCTATCAATCTTTGCATGCAAACACTTGTTGTGAGTAGAGTCAAGGTGAAATGTATTACCTTTTGTTTGTGTCCCGGTAGCAGCTAACTTTCCATTCTTGTCATGAACTTTGACAATTCCTTTCTGAAATTCTATTCGGTAACCTGTGTTGTTTAGCTGTGCTACACTCAACAAATTATATTTCAAACCTTCAACCCAATAAACATCATTGCATCTTGCTTTATCAAGAAGTGTTATGGATCCTTTACCTCTTACCGGACATGGTGCATCATTACCAAATCTAACATAGCCTCCATCATAATCTTCTAAAATAACAAACTTGTGTTTATCACTTGTCATATGATGTGAGCATCCACTATCTATAATCCAAGAATTATTAGTGTTTATGTGAGATATTAGGGATTTTTCTTCATCACTTTCTCCATCTAATCCATCCTTGATAGCCACATAAACAACTTCCTCTGTATCAGTCTCATCTGGTTTATCATCTTCAGATTCCTCATCAGCAATTAAGCATGTATTTCTATCTCTTCTTCTAAAGCCTCTGTGTCCTCTGTAATGATTATCTTTTTGTTTGTCATCTCGGTAATCTCTCTTTTCAGTGAAATCTTTGTCAGGACAGTTAGAAGCCGTATGTCCAATCTTATCACAATTGAAACATTTCAAAGGTAGTTTTCCTTTATACTTACCTTTGCCTCTCGGTAACCTTTTGGCCAATAGTGCTTCAAACTCTTCTTGCTTTCTAATTTCTTCGTACAGTTTATGTACCTTCTCCATGTTCTTCTAAAATCTTTCACTTGCTCCACTGTGATCTCCTTCAGAGTACTTATACTTTCTCTCATATTAGTCATTAGATTCATTCAGATGAAAAGAACTAAATGCAGATTCAACTTTATTTACCGATGACCCACTGTTATCAAAATTACTTAACTCAAATGCATGTAGCTTACCAATAGTAGCATCCAAGGAAACTGGCATATTAGGTACAAACCTCAATTCATTGATTGCAGAGACTCAGATTGCATAGGCAGGTAGAAGGGTTCTTAACAATTTACTTGTCACATCCTTTCTTCAATAGTTCCTCCTGCTCCTTTGATTTGATTTACAATCTCCTTTAGTCTTGTACCGTACTGGGTTATGTTCTCACCTTCATTCATCCTCATAGATTCAAGTTGTCCTCTTAGACTATCAACTTTTGCTCTTTGAACATGTTCATCTCCTCTATATACAGATGAGCTTAGTCAACATTGCCTTTGCATCATTGCAGCCTTGTAGATCATTAAACTTAGAATCGGTCAATGTAGATGTTATTTCAATCATTGCTTGAATATGTTCTTGCTTCGCCTTTATCTCTTCCATAGTCAATGGATAGGTGCTCGGTGCAACAAAATGAATCTCTAGATAGTATAAAGCATATTCTCCAACTCTTGATAGATGTAGCTTCATCCTTTTCTGCCATGTAGAGAAACTTGACTTATTCAGCTTGGGTGCATCCCTCTTATACATCTTTAGATCTTTAACTCAAGTGCCTTTAAACTTTCCTTTCGGAGTCCAAAGCTCTGATACCAATTGATAGTTTTGATACTTAATATAAGTATAGATCCAATAGCCAACAAGATGAGAGGGGGGGGGGTGAATCATACAAACTTAATCATCCATAAAAATATCAGATTCAACCTCGGTAACATATATCAGTCATATAATAAAAAACTGTCAAACATGCAAACTCAAAAGCATATGAACAATATAAACCTCATGACACCAGATTTAACGTGGAAACCCAAATAGGGAAAAACCACTGTGGGATTTTGGACCCACTAAGAAATATGCTCTTCTAGAGTGTGCTCGGTTAAAAGAAAATCCTGTTAAAGATTACAAAACACATTGCTAGATGTGACCCGGTTAAGGGATTTCCCTTAGATCTGTTAGGATCTTCACTTTGTTAGAAGTGACCTTGTCAAAGGATTTCAAACACTCAATCAGAATGTCACCTTGTTAGAGGATTTACATATAAGACTGTTAAGTCCACTCGGTTAAGAGATTTCCTATCACTTTCACAAAATAACAGTAATAGAATCTATCTGAAACTTCACATCTAAAATGCTAAAGCAGATTCCTATTTGTTCAATACAATCTAGACACAGAACTAATCTTGTCTATCTGCTGGGCATCAATACTCTATTATTCTAACAGGTCTTCAAGCTTCTGTTCTCGGTAATCACTATGTAGCATCCTTGTGCATACACTTGCCCACATACATTGTTTATCATCAGTTTCTTATTTATAAACAATCTTCTAACTGCTTAATCTCCTTGATCACATTTTCCATGATCAATCATAGCCATCAGATCTTTAATCTTGTCCAGGTTCATTGTATCTTTCGATTTGAAAATGTTTTACCCTGCCTCAAAACTTGCACATTCACCTTGGAACTTGTGTTAGGGTAATGCGGTTTAATTTGAGCTGTAGATCTTGTTGCCTACTTTCCATTGCTTTAGATTTGTTAACAAACTTCTTCCACGGCTTGCCAATCATTCATCCACTCTAGCTCATTAGCATCGTTCATTAAATATCACATGTAAACATTTAATGCATTATGTTATAGCTCAGTTACAACTCGGTGAATACTAAACTTTAGTCGGTAGATATTCTGTCTTCATTAACCGGCTATGACAACCTTAGGGTTTACCGACTAGGTTCTTTGCTTGATAACATAGTATTGTATGAACCTTTACATTTTACAACATATGTATGATGTGAAAACAATCTAAAACATCAAGATCTCATCATTGTCCGACTCGGTAGAGTTGCCCATTGAATAACTTATCCCCTTATTCATCATATTTTTTCCGGTGTCTTTACCGACTTCTTTATAATCTTCATATCATATTTCTTAAGATATGGCAACATCATACTGAATTAGAAAATCAATTTCTTGACATCAATGACAAAATAATAATATCAAGATAGTAAAACATCTTTAAACAGTCATGTCCATAATCATCAACAACCTTCTCAATATCCTTGTAATATTGCCAACACAAAAAGGGCACATATTTGTTGTTTAGAAATATTTTTGTTTTTAACTCCATCGTATAATAGCCCATTGGCATAGAATTGACGACACCTATCCCTAAAGCTTCCCCATTTGCTAATTTATGTGGAAATAGCTATGGCACCACTAGCTAATGTTTCTAGGCTAGTGGCAAGTGATTGATGATGGTCAAGCTTAGAAGTTTTCAATTTTACAATCAATCTATTGATTTTGTATGTATTTTGCCCTAACTGATTAATTAATTCTTCCTGTGTTTCGGCTGTGCGGTCAAAAGGAGGAATTGGGGGTTGTTCTTGTGTGTTTTTAGGAGGTGCATTTGGTTGTTCTTGTGTGTTTTCAGGAGGTGCATTTGGTTGTTCTTGTTCTGGATTAGAAGAATCTGGTTTTTGAAACAAAAAATAAAAAAACCTAATCAAAATGTAAAACAAATTGCATAAACCAGAAAGAAAGAGAAAAATAAACAAAAACTAACCTTGATCCATAGCCTGGAGGACAAATTTAGCACCTCATTCGTGGTTTAGATTAGAAAATGGGAAAAAAAACAAACTAAAAAATGCACTTTTCGGGTAAATGAGGACCTAACTTTTTAAAAAACTTTTTTTATCAGGCACCACATACGCGGTTTTACTAGGATTATTAGCGCGTATGCACTCATTTTCCTATAAGCAGCGCTTACGTTCTAATTTTCCTATCCGTAGCGCGTACACGCTCAGTTTCCTAAACTCAGCGCATACACGCTACCTTTTCTAGGCTCAAGAAGGACAAACCTAAGCATGTACGCGGGAATTTGAAATTTTAAAACAACGTATGCGCTACCTATTTTTCCAATTTTTTTTGGGTGGTGTCCACTTTTCTGACCACCATCTTTGTGCACACGCCCGTATGCTAGGAAGAAATTCCTTGGGAGAGACTGGAGGTTTTCTTGCCTCGGTTCTTTCCTACCAGTGCCCACACTAAATCGAGGTGTAATTCTTGAAAATTAATAGAAAAATTGCAGCTACAGCCTATTACCTATATATATATATATAAATATAAATAATAAATATAAAAAAATACATTTATGTTTTTTCTATTGTTGGCGGGCCCCACAAAAAGGGGAAGAAGGAGGTGGTGAGTGGGAGACCCACAACCATGGGGACCTAGCTGTGGGAGAGCCCACAACTATGGACTCCCCATAGTGTGGGTTTCACGCCTGTGGATGAGCCCACAACATGGACTCCACACTGGGCTACAACCCAAACAAAATGAAACAAATAAATTTTACTTTATATATATATATTTAGATAAGTATAATCAAAATAAACAAGCCAACAAAGTATAATAAAAGTAAATTTCCTTCCTAGTGACTGGTAAAATTTACAATCTTATTTTCTATCTGGGCATTTCAAAACATAAAGTTGGATATAAACAACAAACCCCAATTTTCTCTGCTCCCAAAATTGGGGAATTTGAACCCCAATCCCAAATTCACAAAAAAAGGGAAGGAATGTACTGCATATATGCTCACTAAAATGAAATTGATAACCAAATTTCTCCATTAGTTATTTCTTCCCAAATAGAGAGGGAAAGAAGAAAACAATTCCAGTCACACATGCTCAGAAAGACAAAAATAAACAAACAAAGGTTTTAAAACCCAACCTTGTTTCCTAGAAGAAGGTTGAAGAAGATCCAATGGATGCACACACACAACAAACACACCAAACCTTCCAAAGCTTTTTCACCAGAATAAATCCCTTCAACATCTCATGAACACCTCCAGGAAAACACACCCAATCCACACCTGAGAGGAATTTTCCAAAATTCCAGATTTCCATAATCTGGAAAAATTTTCCAATATAAAGGATTTTTACCCCAGAAATATCTTTTAGGGCAAAAATTATTTATTTATGAAAATTTCACTTTTCATAAAATACAATTTGACTTTATTCTCTAATTTAAAACCATTGAAATTTTTAATTTCAAAATTAATTCCCTCACAAAAAAATCCATCAAGATATTTACTCTTTTAATAGTCTTAATAACTTTTTACAAAAACACATAACAAAATACAACATCCACTATATGATATAAATATATTAATTTAACTAAACAACCTAGAAAGATTGATTTATTTATTTTTATAATATAAGAGTCCTATTATAATTTATCCCTTATTTAATTAATGCAAGACGATATTCATTAATTATTAATAATTAATCTCACATAAAGCAATACTAGAAGTGAATTAAACCAAGTCACAAAATGCATAACACATAAATCTCAACTAAACAAAATAAAGACATGACCTGCATACCAACATCAAAAAGGTTGCCTGAATGGCGATCTGACAGGATTGATGAAATACTGATAATGCTCACCATCGAGCAAGGCTAGGGATGACATTAGGACCTTAAGACTATCTCCTCCACTTCCATCGGGTAAATAAGGTACACTTAGACCTGTGGAGCCAGGTGGAGTTGGTACCTTGTACTTGCATTTCCTGCATCTTCGAACCACACGTACACATACAAACACATACAAACACGATAACTACATTGGTGAAGAAGAATCATGACTCTCTGTGTCTCACCGAAGTGAGTGATGGAAAATCATCTCCTTGCACCCCATACAAACTCCACACAAACATGAGGACAGATACGTAGTGCAACTCACACATGAAGTAAATGTGTTAGTCCATTGTTAATAACACATGAATAAAATTAACATTTCATTATTTGTAAAATACAATGCATAAGAAAAATTAACATCTACTCAATCAAAGAAATAGTGCATAATCAAAAAGATGAGGAGGAAAAGATACCCGATGTCATCTTTCTTCGTAATTTTCAACATGTTTTGTGAGGTTAGGTATAAAATCAAGTCTTATCCCATCATTTGAAATATCTCTCAACCATCTCACATCAAGCAATACAATTCACATCAAGAATTTCAATTGAGAAATCAATCAAGCATCATTAAGGCAGTGGAGAAGAGGTCAAGTATTCAAAATTTCAAGCACTTAAGATGGAATTCATGATCAAGTTTATGTAAAAATGTGCATGAGTTCCTACCGAGAAACATCAACCTTTCATGAAGACTTGAAGGAAAGGGAGATTCATGAATAAAGGTATATCATTTCAATTCAATATTTTATTCTAGATCTAGTGTCTACCTTGCAAGGGTAAGCTCTCTTTTCTATTTATTTATCATTATAGGGGTTAATTCCAAACCTGAGGTTTGACGTAGGAAATTCCCTATCAACCCAACACCATTTTTCCTCTCTTGTTTGTGCAGGTTTTAGATTTAGAAAAGAAGGAATATAGATTCAAAAAGTGCAAACTAAGACAAAGAGAACTAGAGTTTGAAGAAGCAAAAAACACTAAACAATGACAATTGTTGAAAGTGTCTGACACTTTTTTAATGAAGTTTTGGGGAGATACTCAAAGAAACATCCTAATCCCAAATATATTTCTAATATTTGCATTGGACACCAAGAGGACAATGATGCCTATTAATATAGTCCAACACTTTTAGGCTCAAAATTTATAGACATAGGTTCCCTTTTGTTCCTTGTTTCTAGATATGTATTTAGAGTATGCATATATGTTTTGTAGCTTACTGTTTATGCATATTACTCTCAATTTTGAATCATTAGCCCTAGTTCTTGTGTAACATTATTATATCTTATCCAATTATATATATTCAACAAGGAAACCATCAATCATTGCATGACAAACTCTCCCAAGGGTTTATGTTTGGGCCTATTGGTTGTTTCTCCAATGTGGATTGATGTGAATGAGCCCATATATATACATATTCATTCTACCAACTCATATATGTGTGTGTGTATATATATATATATATATATATATATATATATATATATATATATATATATATATATATATATATATATATATATATATATACTATGAGCTAGTGGATTTCATTCCACCAACTCTACAACCTTTAACACTTTCTGTAGTACCTCTCCTCGATCAAACTCTTTTGTATCTATGTTTGACTTCAGTTGACTATTTAGTGGAACATTATTGTATATTGATTCAGATTTTATGCGATGTTATTTCATGCTTTATCTAGATTTGTGGTGTATTCTTTCATGTAGTATCTCAGTGCTTATGATTAATGTTATTTTATGGATCATTATCATGGACTGACACTTTTTACCTTATATGTGCAATGCGTTATTTATATGTTGTGTGTTTGCATGTGTATGGGGAGCAAGGGGATGATTTTCCTTCACTCACTCCAGTGAGACAGGGAACGCCACGATTCTCCTTCATCGATGTGCATGTCGTGTCTGTTATATATATTTGTCTATATGCACGTGTGGTTCTTTAGTGTAGGAAATTTCAAGTACCAGTACCAGGTAGGTACGGGGTATCGACTCCACCTGGTTTCATAGGTTTGAGTGTCCCTTATTTGTCCAATGGGGTGGAGGAGATAGTTGTTGGACCCTAACTTGACCCGTAGTTACACTCATGTGAGTGTTGTCAGTCGATTGTCTTTCTCATCTGGCCGGTATGTGAGTCATAGTGCTTTGGTTTGGTCATTTGTGAGTCATTTGATTTAATTAAATAAATGAATTGTTAGAATTAAATGGTTAAATGACTTATTTTATTGTGTAAAGTTGTATTAATATTTTGTGGAAGGAAATAAATAATTGCCTAGACATTTAAATTTTAAATGCTTATGTTGAAAGGAAGTATTGTGAAAATGGAAATAGAAAATTAATAAAATCTTTTCTTTTTACCTTTCCATTTGACTTTTGTATTTTATTTGTTGGAAAACAATTGTTTTTGGATAAAGGTAAATCTGATTGTTTTTACCTTTTAAAATAATTTAATCTGATTGGTTGGAAAGATTTTAACCTAGAAAGTTTAGGTTGAAATTATTTTCCCATATATTCTTGGGAGTTCACAGGAATAGGAGGAGAATTTTGAAGAAGAAATTTGGAAAACCATTCTGGAAGAGGAGCAAGAATTGGATTTGGTTTGCAAGGACTGGGATTCTTCCATCATTTTGCTTGCTAGTTTGCTTGAAGTTTGGATAATCTCTTCTTGTTTGAAATTTAATTTTGAATATTTTAGTTTCTTCCTGTGTGTTGGAAAAATGCAAATCTCTTGTAAGTCCTTGTTGAAAGGTTGGAATGAAAGAAAGAGTGCCTGTTATTGTTGATTTTATGGAACTCATATCAAATGTTTGCATATAGGAAAGAAATGGTTCATTTCTCTATTTGTTGTTTGTTATTTGTTCTTGAAAATCAAATTCTTGAATTACCTCTTCTATTGGGAATAGAAAGAATTAGATTTAGCTTGCTGTGTGCTTTCTAGTATCTAAATGCCCAAGATTTGGGGTTTATGTTGGTAAGAATTGGTTGTTTACCTCTTGATAGATGTAAGAAATTCTTCTTGTGTAATGGAAGTGAGGAAATTGATCTTAATCCTTCTCCTATCTGTTAAATTCTTCTATCATTGCCTAAATATTTATTTATTAGGTTCTTGTGTGATTTTAATTCACTATTTACCTTATTGGTAAATATCCCTTTTGTATTCTGGAGTTTGGCATTGTGTGTGTGTGTGTGCTCGTGAAATGACCAAGGGATAAATTGAGTTCATGTTAAATCAATTTTAAATGCTAAGGAAGTATAAATTTTATTATAAGTTAACCTTACCTTACCCCGTGGTGGGCTAGCCCTAGCACATGGGACGATAGTGTTTGACTACTGCAGGTAGCAGTACTAATGGTCGACAGTACTTCTACGTGGTAGCAGCACTACCGGTCGGTAGGGCTTCAATGCGGTAGCAGCACTACCGGTCGGTAGCAGTACTATCGGTCAGTAGTGGCTTCTACCATCGGTAGCAGCACTACCAGTCGGTAGGCCTGCTACCAGTGGTAGAAGTACTATTGGCAAGTAGTGCCTGTTGTTCTGCGAGCAGCACTACTATGGGTAGGCCCTGGCCCCCGCATGCCCTTGTACCCTCCATGGTACAATTTATATTATGCCAAAACACAATGAATTTTAATGTGGGTTTTAAAGTTAAAGTTTAAATGGTAATATATAAAGTGATTTTATCTTGATTTAATAAATTTATTTATTGAAATCAAGGCATGAATTATTAATTCAAATTGGTAAATTTTGATGTATACTGGAAATGGATTAAATGTCTATTATTAATTCATATTTTATTTGGTTGAATATTTATGTGGATTTTATTCTTGATTGGAATATTGAACTGGATATTATGTGGAAGTGAATGTCATATCTGAATGATGCATGAATTAAAGGGTGTTTTATTTAATTTTCAATCAATGAAGTTGCAAGTGCTTACGATGCTGATTTTCTCAAAGATTGTTTGAGTGTGGACTTAGTGAAATTAGCTTCCTTGCAAAGAGTTATATTTGTATTATTTCTCATCTTTGGTTCAGTCGTCTTGTTGTGGCATATTTAGTACCTTTGACCAAGTGATATCTGATGACCTCGGTGTCTTAACCATGTAGTGTCTTTTCCTTATGGTTAACCAAGAGTCAGTATGTCCTTGTTTTGACCACTTGTTTTGGATAGTGGTGTTATGGCTGTCTGCTTCGCCATAGGGTCCTTGTGGAGTGACCATGTTTTTTTAGTGTCCTTTGAGAGAGTGGCTTTCGAGTGGGGGTCGGGCCTAAAGTGGATGGCTAAATAACCCATTGAAAGTCAGATAATAAGTGATAATCTAATTAATTGATCAGGTGGGTAGTTTATAACATTATATAAGATAGTGTACCTCGCGCATGGGTGAGTGCTTGTAAAGGGGTCATGATGTAGCGGGAAGGCCTAGAATGGAAAACTAACTACCTTGTCTTCATGAAAGGCTAGTAGGGTCCACATGAGACTTAGTTGGAGCCAGAGGTTTAGGAAAGGTTACCAAGATAACCTAAGATGGGGATCGGGACCTATGGAGGCCGACCATGGTAACCATCATAAGCTATGTGATGACACTCTCTCTTTAGGTTCACTTGTGTATTGTGATGTTGAGTCACCTGGAATATTGTGGAGTTGTATTGTGCTGTCATGGTGTCATATTGTTCTGTTGACCATTTCATGCTTTTGCTTGCTTGAGGGCCCTCTGCTATCCCGTAGAATGGTGGGGTGATTCCATTTTGGGAATTACATGGTTGGGTGGTAATGCCACTTCCCATTAGATGTTCTTGTTCGTACCTTCATGCGAAGATTGGCTTTGCGGGTGTTTATGTGGTTCGTGACTCATGCACTATCTCATGTTTGGAGATTATTATTCTTTGGAGACCTATGTGGTCATTGTATCCATGATCTTATGTAACCTTATATTTGGTTAAGTTGTAACTTTATATGTATATTGAGAGCCATGTATTGGAGGTTCAATGTAATCCTAGTTGGGATGTTGTTTTTGATCTTTCTTTATGATTTGTGTAAATGCTTATTGAAGAGAGATTATAATGTATCCTTTCAATCTTTCAATGGTGTAACTGTTATTGTATATAGCTTTTTATGTTCTATGAGTTTTGATGGATTATTCTGTTAATCATAATTGTGGAATTTAACTGTTAGTTTATTTCTTCGTCGGGTAACCCTTAAGGAATTCTGGTGGAAGTCTTCCGCTTGTGTTATTTTTGTGCTAACATTGTTATTAATGTACTTACTATGATTATACTTTAAAAAAAAAATTGTTTCACCCTTGTTGTGGGTATTCCTTTGGGGTTCCTGGCAGGGCACTACATTTGGTATCAGAGCTCATGTTTCAACACTGGGTACTCTGGGTATGTAGTGAGCCCATTCACCTAGACCTTTTGTGTAGGTCTTAGTGGCTGTAACTTCCTTGTTTCTTTCCTTGCCTATGATCTGAACCTTTTTCTCTTGTGCAGTGTTAGGTCATGGCTAGGAAAGCCAAGGGAGGTGGCCGCATTGGTGGCCTCACTAGAGGTAAAGGAGGAGGATGGGGTTGAGGTTTCGACTGCCATAGTCCTTTGCTATCACCCACTCATGCGAGTGTGGATCGGGATTAGTCCATTCATCAGGATGAACATCATTCAGGAGAGCAGGTTCCCAATAGGGAAGAGCTACAATAGATGTTTCAGGAGGTGCTAGCTAGACTAGGGCCTAGACCTGAGGTGGATCAGCCCATCCATTTTCAGGTAGAGGAGTTGTTTCAACAAATTCTAGAAAGAGAGAGAGGGAGAGATCTCCTAGAAGAAGAGAGGTCCTAGTGGACCATGATCCAGCTATCATGGGGCACATGAGGGACTTGATGAGGTCCAATCCTCCTTTCTTTGACGACAGAGTTACCGGTCTCAAGGTAGAGACCTGGCTTTTTAGTTTAGATCGATGTTTCGCCATGTATCCATATGGTAGCAACACCAAGGTGAGATGCGTTATGATGCATCTTGAGAGTTTCACATCTATCTAGTGGCAGTTAGAGGAGGAGAGGATTGGTGTGAGGATTAACACCGTGTCATGGGAAATATTTCTGGAGAGATTTAGGACATGATTTCTCTCACCCCAGTGGAGGCAGTCACGAGAAGACAAGTTCTATGCTTTGTGCCAGTTTGGGTTGTCAGTAGATCAGTTTTAGAATAGGTTCTATGAGCTCAAACAGTATGCCAAGATTGACAATGATGAGGCCATGCTCGTTCAACACTTCTTGAGGGGTCTAAATGACCGCATCAGTGGAGGAGTGAGAGTATTTGAGCCTGCTTCAGTAGAGGTAGTCATGGCAAAAGCCAGTCTGGTGGAGCAGAACCTTAGCCATGCTCATGGTGGCTAGTCTAGAGTGAAGATTGGGAGTAACCCTTTCAATGGGTCTAGAGGGAGAGGGAATCAGTCCTAGACTGCTACACTTTTTAGGGGTCCTCGGGCACCCGCTAAGGGTGGTCAGTAGCAGCAACAATAGCTGCCGAGACCGAAGCAGTCTCAGGGCCAACATGGTGGCAACTCTCAGTTTCAGAAGAGTAAATTCTAGCAGAGGAATAGGCAAAATTTTCTAGGGTAATCCTCTCAGAGTGCATCTCAGGCCCCTAGTGGGGAAAGCTTTCAGCTGTCCAGTGGGTCGTCTGGGAGTAGAGGAATTGGTAGAGGAGCTTTCTTCACCTGTGATAAGTTTGGCCACAAATCCACTCAGTGCCCTGAATATTCTCACCAGATGGGTAGTCAGACACTAGCCGCATCAAAGCCGATAGTGAGGGATGCAAGTAGATCCCACAGTATTTGCAGTGGTTGATGACTACCAGGCTGAGCATTGGGGTACAATGATTGACACTGCAAGAGTGTTGGGTGGTACTCCTATCTCTATACTTTTTGATTCCGGTGCTTCAGATTCTTTTATTTCATCATCCATTGTGGAGCGATGCGGGCTCACATCTGCTAAGCAGGCGGATAGGTGGTAAGTAGAGTTGGCTACCGGTGTGCATGTGTTTGTCGATGCCTTTGTTCTCAGTTGTGAGTTGGACCTAGGACCCTTTGTCACTTCAGTTGACCTTTGAGTCATTCCTTTGGGGTCCTATGGAGTTGTCTTGGGGATAGATTGGTTATAATCTCACAACACTCATGTTGACTATCGGTTGAAGATAGTAGAGTGTTTAGATGACCATGATAGGAAAGTGGGGATCATTGGAGTTCAGCAATCGATATCCTTACATATAATTTCTGCTATGCAACTTAGGTGGTGTATGCATCAGGGGTGTCAAATTTTTGTAGTTGCTCTTGAGGATGTGGATGAGGAAGAGAGTCGAGAAATTGGTCTTGATGGTCACCCTATTCTTCAAGAGTATGCGGATGTGTTTCCGATAGATATTCTTGGTATGCCTCCAAAGCGAGACATAGATTTTCACATTGACTTGGTTCCTAGTGCGTAGCCTATTTTGAGAGCTCCATATCGGATGACTACTTAGGAGTTGAGTGAGTTAAAGTTGCAGGTAGAAGAATTGTTAGCCAAGGGGTTCATTTATCCTAGTGTTTCTCCTTGGGGTGCGCCGGTTATCTTCGTTAAGAAGAAGGATGGTTCTCTTCGGTTATGCATTGATTACCGATAGCTGAATAAGGTAACCATCCGAATTTGATATCCATTGCCTTGGATAGATTATCTTTTTGATCAGGTAAAGGGAGCCAAGGTGTTCTCTAAGATTGATCTGAAATCTGGGTATCATCAGTTGCGCATTCATGATGCAGACATCCATAGGATGACATTTCGTACTCGTTATGGTCACTATGAGTTCACAGTGGTGCCATTTGGGTTGACGAACGTGCCTTCAGTGTTCATGAGTCTTATGAATGAGATTTTTTGTACCTACCTTGATCACTTTGTCCTTGTGTTCTTGGATGACATATTGATTTACTCTAGATCTATGGAAGAGCATGAGGGTCACTTGCGACAAGTATTGTAGTGCTTGAGGGAGAATCATCTTTTTGCGAACTTGGGGAAGTATGACTTCTTCCAAACAGAGGTGAGCTATCTTGGTCATATAGTTTTTGGAGAAGGTGTATCCGTGGATCCTTCTAAGATCCAAGCCATTGTTGATTGGCTAGCGCCGACCAATGTTTTTGAGGCTCAAAGTTTCAAGGGTTTAGCCAGATATTACCATTGCTTTGTTCAGAGCTTGTCTTGAATAGGCCACCCAATTACTTCTCTTCAGAGAAAAGGGAAGAAGTTTGTTTGGTTAGAGCAGCGTGAGTCATCTTTTTGTACCTTGAAGGAACTCCTTGTTAGTGCTTCAATTTTGGTAGTTCCTGATCCATCCAAAGATTTTATGGTATGCACAGATGCCTCTTTAGAAGGTATAGGTGCAGTGCTTATGTAGAATGGACATGTGGTTGCCTTTGATTCTCACAAACTCAAGGATCACAAGTTGAACTATCTAGTTCATGACTTGGAGTTGGTAGTTGTAGTGCATGCATTGGTTAGATGGCAACATTTCCTATTGGGGCGTCGGTTTGAGCTACATAGTGATCACTGTAGTTTGTAGTATATTTTCATGTAGTCGAACTTGAATGCTCGAAAATGAAGATGGATGGAATTCCTTTGCGAGTATGATTTTGAGATTCATTATATTTAGGGGAAAGAGAATGTAGTGGCAGATGCTTTGAGTCATAGGCAACATGAGGTTGCAACATTGTTCCTTGGTGTGGACTTGAGTGAGAGAATTCTTGGAGTTCTTCCTTCGGACACCTGGTATTAGGACGTTAGAGCTGTGGCAGAGTCTAGAAGACCATTGGAGGGTAGATATTCTGGATATACTCTTGAGTCAGATCTATGTACCTCCTTTGGAGGGTCTTTGCATTTTGATCATGATTGAGGCCCATCATGCACCTTATTTGGCACACCCTGGCGTCAAGAAGATGGACGCAGATCTTAGATAGATATATCATTGGGCTGGTATGAAATGTGACATTGCTGATTTTTTGTCAAAGTGCTTAGAACGTTAGCAGGTGAAGGCGGAGCATCAACACCCTACAGGGATTTTACAACCTAATTTGATACCGGATTGGAAATGGGATATCATTTCCATGGATTTCATAGTAGGGTTGCTTGTTTCTTCACGTCGTCATGATGCCATCATGATCATTGTTGATAGATTGACCAAAGTTGCTCATTTTGTTCCTATTCGATCTTCTTATACAACAACAGTGGTGGCACGAGTCTTCTTGGAAGATGTGGTGAGGTTGCATGGGATACCTAGGAGGATCATTTTTGATAGAGACCCTGTCTTTACTTTAGCTTTGTGGACCTCACTTTAGCATGCTTTGGGAACCCAGTTGAACTTCAGTTCAGCTTATCACCCAGAGACTGATGGTCAAATTGAGCATGTGAATCAGATCTTGGAGGACATGCTTCACATGTATGTTATGGATCAGCAATCACGCTAGGAGGAATATCTTTGCCTTGTGGAGTTTTCTTATAACAACGGATATCACAGCTCTATAGGCATGTCTCCCTTCCAGGCATAGTATGGTTGTCCTTTCCGTACTCCTTTGAGTTGGGATCAGTTGGAGGATAGGGTGTGTTTAGGACTGGATATGCTTCATGAGATGGAGTAGCAGGTTGAGAAGATTCGTGGGCATTTGGTTACTACTCAGGATAGGAAAAGGAAGTATGTTGATGCCCATAGAGTGGATTGTCAACTTTCAGTTGGTGACCGTGTGTTCTTGAGAGTGCATCCGCAGAAGAGTCTTATCTGTTATACAAATGGTTCTAAGTTGGTACCTCATTTTGTAGGCCCTTGTGAGATCCTTGAGTGGATAAGACCTATTTCCTACCGTCTTTCCTTGTTGTCGAGTCTTTCCCGCATCCACGATGTCTTCCATGTTTTAGTTCTTTGACCTTATCATCCTAATGTGACCCATGTTATTGATTGGAATGCTTTGCAAGTCAAGGACGAGCAACTTTCCATGGAGCCCGTGCACATTCTTCAGCATCAGGATTTGACCCTCAGGGGTCATACCGTCAACCAAGTAAGGGTCCTATGGGACCCAAGTGATGAGAGTTCAACAACATGGGAGGATGCAATGAAGATGAGAGAACTTTATTCTTATCTATTTTAGGCTTCCAGAAGTAAGCCTAGGTTTGTGGGGGAGGATGTAGTACCCCTCCTCGATCAGACTCTTTTTGTATCTATGTTTGACTTTAGTTGACTATTCAGTGGAACATTATTATATATTGATTTAGATTTTATGCAATGTTATTTCATGCTTTATCTGGATTTGTGGTGTATGCTTTCATGTAGTATCTCAGTGCTTATGAATAATGTTATTTTATGGATCATTATCATGGACTGACACTTTTCACCTTATATGTGCGATGCATTATTTATATATTGTGTATTTTCATGTGTATGGGATGCGAGGGGATGATTTTCCTTCACTCACTCCGGTGAGACAAGGAACGTCATGATTCTCCTTCGTTGGTGTGTGTGTCATGTCTGTTATATATATTTGTCTATATGCACGTGTGGTTCTTTGGTGCAGGACATTGGAGGTACAAGTATTGGGTAGGTACGGGGTATCGACTCCACCTGGTTTCACAGGTCTGAGCGTACCTTATTTGTCCGATGGGAGTGGAAGAGATAGTTGTTGGACACTAACTTGACCCATAAATACACTTGTGTGAGTGTTGTCAATCGGTTGTCTTTCCCATTTGGCTGATACGCGAGTCATAGTGCTTTGGTTTGGTCATTTGTGAGTCATCATTTGATCATCCTTTGTTTTGCATGCTTTCGTTCATTTAGATGGTTATTTAATTGAGTGGATGATGCTATTTTTATGTTGGCATAATTAGTTAATTATTATGCTCTTGAGATTATTGATTTAATTAAATAAATGAATTGTTAGAATTAAATGGTTAAATGGCTTATTTTATTGTGTAAAGTTGTATTAATATCTTGTGGAAGGAAATAAATAATTGCCTAACCATTTAAATTTTAAATGCTTATGTTGAAAGGAAGTATTGTGAAAATGGAAATAGAAAATTAATAAAAGCTTTTCTTTTTACCTTTCCATTTGACTTTTGTATTTTATTTGTTGGAAAAGAATTGTTTTTGGATAAAGGTAAATCTGATTGTTTTTACCTTTTAAAATAATTTAATCAGATTGGTTGGAAAGCTTTTAACCTAGAAATTTTAGGTTGAAATTATTTTCCCATATATTCTTGGGAGTTCACAGGAATAGGAGGAGAATTTTGAAGAAGAAATTTGGAAAACCATTTTGGAAGAGGAGCTGGAATTGGATTTGGTTTGCAAGGACTAGGATTCTTCCATCATTTTGCTTGAAGTTTGGATAATCTCTTCTTGTTTGAAAATTAATTTTGAATATTTTAGTTGCTTCCTCTGTGTTGGAAAAATGCAACTCTTGTAAATCCTTGTTGAAAGGTTGGAATGAAAGAAATAGTGCTTGTTATTGTTAATTTTGTGGAACTCATATCAAATGTTTGCATATAGGAAAGAAATGGTTCATTTCTCTATTTGTTGTTTGTTATTTGTTCTTGAAAATCAAATTCTTGAATTACCTCTTCTATTGGGAATAGAGAGAATTAGATTTAGCTTGCTGTGTGCTTTCTAGTAACTAATTGCCCAAGATTTGGGGTTTATGTTGGTAAGAATTGGTTGTTTACCTCTTAATAGATGTAAGGAATTCTTCCTGCGTAATGGAAGTGAGGAAATTGATCTTAATCCTTCTCCTATCTGTTAAATTCTTCTATCGTTGCCTAAATCTTTATTTATTGGGTTCTTGTGTAATTTTAATTCACTATTTACCTTATTGGTAAATATCCCTTTTGTATTCTGGAGTTTGGCACTATGTGTGTGTGCCCGTGTAATGACCAAGGGATAAATTGAGTTCATGTTAAATCAATTTTAAATTTTAGGAAGTATACATTTTATTATAAGTTAACCTTACCTTACCCCATGGTGGGCTAGCCCCACCATGCGGGACGATAGTGTCTTACTACCGCAGGTAGCAGCACTACCGGTCGGTAGTGGCTGCTACCGTCGGTAGCAGTACTACTGGCAGGTAGTGCCTATTGTTTCGTCAGAAGCACTACCATGGGTAGGCCTTGGCCCCCGCGTGCCCTTGTACCCTTCGCGGTACAATTTATATTATGCCAAAACACAATGAATTTTAAAGTGGGTTTTAAAGTTAAAGTTTAAATGGTAATTTATAAAGTGATTTTATCTTGATTTAATAAAGTTATTTATTGAAATCAAGGCATGAATTATTAATTCAAATTGGTAAATTTGGATGTATTCTGGAAATGGATTAAATGTCTATTATTAATTCATATTTTATTTGGTTGAATATTTATGTGGATTTTATTCTTGATTGATATATTGAGTTGGATATTATGTGGAAGTGAATGTCGTATCTGAATGATTCATTAATTAAAGGGTATTTTATTTAATTTTCAATCAATGAAGTTGCAAGTGCTTACGATGCTGATTTTCTCAAATATTGTCTGAGTGCGGACTTAGTGAAATTAGCTTCCTTGCAAAGAGTTATATTTGTGTTATTTCTCATCTTTGGTTCAACCATCCTATTGTGGTGTATTTGGTACCTTTGACGAAGTGATATATAATGACCTCGTTGTCTTAACCATGTAGTGTCTTTTCCTTATGGCTAACCAAGAGTCAATATGTCCTTGTTTTGACCACTTGTTTTGGATAGTGGTGTTATGGTTGTCTGCTTTGCCATAGGGTCCTCATGGAGTGACCATGTTTGTTTAATGTCCTTTGAGAGTTTGGCTTTCGAGTGGGGGTCGCGCCCAAAGCGGATGGTTGGATAACCCATCGAAAGTCAGATAATAAGTGATAATCTAATTAATTGATTAGGTGGGTAGTTTATAACATTATATAAGATATTGTACCTCACGCATTGGTGAGTTCTTGTAAAGGGCTCATGATGTAGTGGGAAGGCCTGGAATGGCAAACCGAGCACCTTGTCTTCATGAAAGGCTGGTAGGGTCCTCATGAGACTTAGTTGGAGCTGGAGGTTCGAGAAAGGTTACCAAGATAACCCAAGATGGGGGCCAGGACCTATCAAAACTGACCATGGTAACCATCATAAGCTATGCAATGACACTCTCTCTTTAGGTTCACTTGTGTATTGTAATGTTGAGTCACCTAGAATATTGTGGAGTCGTATTGTGTTGTCATGGTGTAGTATTGTTCTGTGGACCATGTCATGCTTTTTATTGCTTGAGGGTCCTCAGCTATCTCCTAGCACGGTGGGGTGATTCCATTTTGGGAATTACATGGTCGGGTGGTAGTGCCACTTCCCATCAGATGTTCTTGTTCGTACCTTCATGCGAAGATTGGATTTGTAGGTGTTTTTGTGGTTCATGGCTCATGACCTATCTCATGTTTGGAGATTATTATTCTTTGGAGACCTATGTGGTCATTGTATTCATGATCTTATGTAACCTTGTATTTGGTTAAGTTGTAACTTTATATGTATATTGAGAGCTATGTATTGGAGGTTCAATGTAATCCTAGTTGGGATGTTGTTTATCGACTTTCTTTATGATTTGTGTAAATGCTTATTGAAGAGAGATTATATTGTATCCTTTCAATCTTTCAATGGTGTAACTGTTATTGTATATGGCTTTTTTATGTTCTATGAGTTTTGATGGATTGTTGGATTAATCGTAGTTATGGAATTTAACTGTTAGTTTATTTCTTCGTCGGTAACCCTTAAGGAATTCTGGTGTAAGTCTTTTGCTTGTGTTATTTTTGTGCTAACGTTGTTATTAATGCACTTATTATGATTATACTTTAAAAAAAAATGTTTCACGCTTGTTGTGGGTATTCCTTTGGGGTTCCTGGTGGGGCACTACACTTTCACCATAACTGACAAAGATGCATTTCTAAACTTTTGGACCCAAATTAGATTTTTTTTAGGCACATGAACATAATCCTCACAATCAAATACCTTTAAATCTGAAACAAATATTTTTACCTATCTATACTTCATAAGGAGTTTTGCCAACATGAGATGAACAAGGAGAGTGATCAAACAAATAACAAGTAGTACTTACAATCTCTAACCAAAAGCATCAATCTAGAACTACATAACACTTAGCATACTTCTATCTCTTTCCATTAGATTTTAATTATCCTTTTTGGAGCCCATACATGCTTAAACGATTCATCAAATTTTGTAGAATGATATTCTTCACCATTTTTTGATACAATACCTTTATCTTATATTTTACTTGTTTTTTATTGAGGCTTAAAATTCTTTAATTTAGTGAAAACTTATGATTTTAAAATACATAAAATGAATTCAGGTGTATTTAAAGACATAATTAATTAATGCAAAATAATAATGAGAATCACCCATATAAACAAAGTACATTAGACCATACACATTTGGATGAATGATTTCCAATACTTTATAGCTCTATTTCTTCCAATAGAAAACAAATATCTATTTTATTTTTGAAACACACAATCTTCACAAGAACCTTTTTTACAAACAAAATAATAAAAATAAATCACCCGATTTTTTTCTATTAACTATAGTCTTAAAAAAAATTTATTTGTGTGACCAAAGCATTAGTGCCACAAAATACATGCATTTTGAATTCCATTTGCATTGACATAATTCAGAAAAGTGGAGGTATTAAGTCTAAAGAAAGTCCCAATTTGAGATCCTCTAGCAATCACCAAACTCTCTTACTTACCTACAACTAAACTTGTCAAGTATTACATCCACTCTAGAATCATTTAACTTAGATACATAAAGTTAATTTCTTGCAGACTTAGAATATCAAAAACATGTTCGAAATTTGTAACTCTTCCATCACCAAAATATAATTGTACCTTTCTCTAAATCACAACATCCTTTGTTAATAACCATTAACATAAGAATCTTTGAAAAAAGAAAAACTCTTGCTCTCCCGCTCTGCAATTTCAAAATTCAAACCCCTGTCATTCATGGTGGAATCTGCTGGTGGGGATCTTCCCCCATCGCCAACAGAGCCCATTTTGGACTCTGTGATGCTAACACTATCTATCACATCCTCTCCTGGTCCCATGGTGGTTGCTCCATCTAGTCTAACTGTGTCTCAGATTGACGATTCTTCTTCAGAGATCCCTCTGGAACTGCCCGTGGTTTTTGATCCTATTCCCGACGTGTCAGTTGTTCATGATAAACAAAATATATCAGATCCTCCTATAATTAACACAAATCTCAAAGACTAGAAAAACGTGTTGGTTGGAAACACTGAGACTGTGGACCCCAACTTCGTCCTCTTCTACTCGCAATCCAAGGAGGGAACGTCTTTAGAGCTTCTTGACGTTGTTTTGGACCATATTTTGTAGAACATGGCTAATGCTCTAGTGGGAAAAGTCTTCTCCCTATACCCCACGGTGTAGATGGTCAAAAAATGGGTCAAGGACAAATGGAAACTGAAAGGGAGTGTTTGTATTAGTGCCATGCCTGAAGCCCTCTTTCTTTTTAAATTCACTACTAAGGAGGATGTTGCTCTCCTCCTCTCTGGATGTTGGTCCTATGGTCAAAACAACATTTCCCTCTATCGTTGGAAGGCTAGCTTCGACCTTGCAGTTGACTTACAGAAAACTATTCCGGTCTGGGTTCGGCTCCTGGGGCTTCCCCTTGAATATTGGGATGAGTCCATCTTTAAATGGATTGGGAATTCCTTTTGTCATTTTGTTAGTGTTGATGATATCACCAGAACCAAATTGCGCCTGGTCTATGCTTGTTTTTGTGTTCAAGCTACCATGACATGAATCTTCCCAACTTTATAACCCTTAAATCCAAGCTTGGTAGCTAGACTCAAGCCCTGGTTTATGAAAATGCTACCCTATTCTGCCAAAAATGCCGCAAATTTGGGCATATTATTTCCCAATGTAAATCTCTTCCCCCCTTGCCTCTTAAGCTTAAGGGACCGGCCCTGGTTGAAGACCCTGTGTGAAATGCTCCTATTATACATCAAGACCTGGTTGTGGGGCTTGTTGTGACTCCTACCCCTGGCCCGAACCTACCTCCCCTGCAGTCGTGGACCTGGTTATGAAAGAATACCCCTTTTTTGAGAGTATTAACAACCTTCTCAATTATCCCGCAAAGCATGTGGATGAAGCCTCCAAATCGGCCCTGAAGGAACAATGCATCTCCCCGACGGCCAACTCGGTTTCACTGGTTGATCAACTGGAAGATGGTGAGATTGCGAGGGATCCCACTCTCGCCGTGGAGACAGCTCACTCCCTATTGGTGTTCTCCACTCTGAACCAGGGTTTCCCCTCACCTGGTGCTCCTGGTGCCTCATCCAGTGGTTTCATGACTCTTATTGATGAGGATTGGATTACTCAAAGATGCAAGACCATGAATACAAAGCCTAATGTGGGGATGGATCTCAAAGTGGGCTGGCCATCGCAGAGACTATCGAGACAAAAGGAAGCAACAAGGGATATTTCCAATGGTAGGAAAAAGACCTTGGAGACATCCATAAAAGATAAGAAATGAATGTCATCTCATGGAACATGAGGGGCCTCAACAACCCTGAAAAGAAATATTCTCTGAAGAAGTGTATTTTTGAAAATCAAATTATGGTCCTTCTTCTCCAAGAAGTTAAGATGTTTGTCTTCCTTTTCCCTTGTTGCTTGGAAAATTTGGCCTGGTGCTAAGTTCATTATCAGTGATGCTACTAGAGCCTCTGGTGGTTTGGTTACCATGTGGGACCCCTCCCATTTTTTTGGCAGTCTTCTCTCCTCCTCGGCCAACCTCTTGGTCTCTGAACTCTCTTCCCTAATGGACTCCTGCCTTCTCGTTAATGTTTACGCCCCCAATGTCAGATTGGGTAGACTAAAAATTTGGAACAACACAACTTCTCTAATACAAAATAATGTCAATGCCCATTGGTTGATTGTGGGTGATTTCAACTCTCCTTTGATCCCCTCTGAGAAGTTGGGAGATCTTCTAGAGTACTCTGACAATATGACTGATCTTGCTGACTTCATTGGCAAGAATGGGTTGATGGAATTGGAACTATCAGGGCAAAAATTCACTTGGTCCAATCTTAGGAAGGGAAAGGATTTTATTCAGGTCAGACTTGACAAATTTCTCATCTTGGGTAATTGGGGAATTGGTCCCTCCTTGAAGCTCACTGCCCTCCCCGGAACAGTCTCTGATCACAAACCCCTGCTCCTCTGGAATACCATAAATGCTAAAAGGAAAAATCATCCTTTCTGGTATGAAATTATGTGGAACTCTCATTCAGAGTTCAAGGATTGCATTAAAAGATGGTGGAGCACCAACATACCTGGCACACCTATGTTCGGGATTGCCCAGAGATCGACTAGGTCAAAAGAAATTTTTGGGGTTGGAATAAATACACCTTCAGGGATATCTTCAAGAAAAAAAAGGATCTCAATAGTAAACTGACTATTATCCAAGAGCACATTGATCAAGGTGACTCCCTTGAAGCTACCTATATGGAGGAGGCTGCTCTTCACGGAAAATAGAAGGAAAACTCCCACAAAGAGGAACTCTACTGGCACTAATACATTTGGACTAGATTTCTGACGGAGAAGGTATATTGTGGCCAAATTTGATTTTTTTTGAAAAAATGCCCGAATTCGTCGTAATTTCGATGACAATTTTCCATTTGGTTTCGACAAAGAAGACATTAAATTTTTTCTTTTTTTCAAAAAAGTGCTCGAGTTTGTCGTAATTCCGACGACAATGGCCATTACTTAAAAAAGAAGAAGAGGGAAATTCATTTGTGCATTGCAATCCCGCGTAGGCGTCCGTGGTGACTTCAAACCCCAATAACATCAAACCCGCATCGAAGGCATTTTTGCATTGCTTGCAATCCCATGTAGGAGGTAGATTCTTCACCTTAATTTCATGTTGCAAAAAATATACCATTCAAGAGATTCTACAACTTTTGCTTGCTTTTATACATGCTAGCTATGCCTGCATTCTTGTGGGATATTGACCGATTGTGGAAGCAACTCTTGGAGTATGAGATATTACTTTTTTATGCAAAAGATGTTAGGAAATGACACGTGGTGGTTAATTGCCCTAGTTTTTAATGCAAATTGGTCAATCTCGTATTCATATTGATTATCCAATCTCAGGCTGGATGGCTTCTAGTCAAAGGTGTGGTTCCTTGAATGCGTAATACCCTGTAGGAATCCACTCCTCGTAAAACCATATAACTATGATTTAGGAGAGAGCATTCAATTTTGTCGCAGCAATCCCTTCCTCCCATATACGCATGTGTTGATTTTTCACTATTGTACAAGCTAATATATAGGGTAGTGTCTACCTTTGGCTGCTGAATGGATGAAGATCAAACCAACGCACAATAAAACAATGGGAATGAATATTATTCAATTGATTTGCAACCTTCATTCAGTGTTGTTCGGGCAAGCCCTTCTTTCTCTTGTCAGCCAACCTAACACACCCGACCCAGAAGCCCTAGGGAGATACAATTGTGTTCGGTTCAGCACAATCCTAACCTAGAAGGGGTGGACTGAAAATCTTTAACCACACAACTTATGACTTTTAAATTAACATACAGTATAAAGCTACTCTATATGACGCCCAAACCATTTTCTTACTGTCTCGGGCTACCCTAGTTTAGGGTATTGGCAGTTTTTACTAAATCTTCTCTATTTTAGGGTATTGGCAACTATCTCTCCTTTTGCATAGTTTTAGGTGGCATACAAAGTCATTGCCTTCTTTGGCTTCCTTGCGGCCTCAACCTCAATGATCATCTTTTGCAAACTTACTTTCTTCAATACTCTCTTCTTTATCCTTTCAAAGTGGAATTGTAGCCACTTAGGAACATCTAGATTCTCATCACTTTGGATGGATGGGTTCATGGTAGTTACAACCTACTTTGGCCTTTGTTCTTCATCTTGTTGCTTGTGCACCTAAGTTTAAAATTTTTGGAGGAGTCATCTTGGGTGTGGGGGCCTAGATAGATCCTCTTTTTCTTGTTCTCCATGCTTCTTTGACTCCATATTCTAAGTTCCTTCTGACTTATATTTCATTTTCATGAGTCAACTTATAGATCTTAATTTAGTTATAGGCTAGTATCTTGTGTGTTGATTGTACCTCTTAGTTTGATAAGGTTTTGGGTGGAATTTAATCTCTAATTTTGAGGAAAAAGTTTCCCTATAAATGTAATTTCAAAATTCATTTTGAGGGTCTAATAATTGATTATTTAATGTCCAAGTTTTGTAACACTCATTAGTGTGTTTTCTTTCAAAAGACATTTAGCAGTAGGCTATAGATTGAATACTTGTGCTTTGCTAGTATATTTTGAAGAATTAATGGAAATGAAGTTTATAGTTTGCAATGGTATTGGTAGTCTTTTTTGATTGCTTGGTATTCTTTTATTTCTTTCATTTTCCTTAGTCCTGAATTAATATTTACATTTATGAAACATCTTCTTTGTTATAATCAATTTGTGCATCTTTCATGGTGATTGAGGTTAATAAGGAACATGTGAATGAATAGTAGTAGTTGTTCTAGAGATTTCCTTGGTCTCATTTTCATGTTAGAATTGGCAATTTTGGCATGATAAATTATTTACATACAAGGTTATTTCTAGATTTTGTTGATAATGTGGATTTAGGTAATACTAATGATTCATTTTCTCGTAGCCTTGTTCTATCTTTTACAATTTATTTTAACCTTTTACCTTAGGCAGATTGAGAAATTGACATTTCAACTTGATTAGTGACATTTTCCCCTTGAACAATTTGATTAGGAAATGATAAATTCTAAAGGTAAGCTAACTTATCTCAAGGGACTGAGATGGTATCCTACCATGAAAGATGATAGTTCTAAGCAAAAGACTACCTACTAATATGAAAGTTGATGCGAGATAGTAAGGACAACAAGGAAATTTATTTTGAACTTTGACAAGATTGAATCTTTGGGTGGAAGTTT
The DNA here is from genome assembly GCF_030272615.1 of Cryptomeria japonica. Taxonomy (NCBI): domain Eukaryota; kingdom Viridiplantae; phylum Streptophyta; class Pinopsida; order Cupressales; family Cupressaceae; genus Cryptomeria; species Cryptomeria japonica. The sequence continues at coordinate 480,674,525 of NC_081414.1, read as the reverse complement.
GAATGGATTGATAGCGAAAAGACATGCTGATGCAGAGAATCCAATAAACTCAACCAACAAGGGAGATATTTCTCCCAAATCACCTATTCAATTAGGTGTCAACCCTTCACTTACTCACAAGACCCCTCACAAGGCCACAAGTTACTCAAAAGGATTCAATACCCCAAAACACACCCATACTCACCAACCCTCACCCAACCATTGAATCACACTCAAATAGGACAAATAAACATGTCTAAGTCACAATCCAACTTTCCAACATTCAATCACCACCAACACCCTCAACCCTTATTCACACAAATCCTCCTTCAACTGGGTCTTCTAATCCCCCTTGGTACTCAACTCACAAAATGTACTAGATATCCAAAAACCTAGAATGGGCGTCCATGGATGAAATCCCAACGTAAGTAAATTGAGTCACCTCTCTCTTTTCTTTTTAGTTTGGGCGATAGGACACCTTCAATCTCTGTGTGTTATGGGACTCTTTGGGGATTTTTATGTTTGAAGACCCTAGTTTTGTAATTAGGATTGTTTCAAAGGAATGTTTAAAAAATATTTTTTTATCCTCTGCAAATGAGATTGCTTTGTCTAAAAGTTTGGCATAATCTTTTCTTGATAAGTGCAAAAATTAGATAAACTATTTATAACATATGAGATTTAGAGCACAAAATCAGGGTGAAAGCTTCTGTAAGAGGACTTGTAGTTTAAATAATTTCACAACTCAAAATGGGTCCATAGTAGAGATTCTCTTAGGCTAATATTTGCCAAAAAACTATTATTAGAATATTTTAGAAAACTAGTTGGCTACCATGTATATAGTGTAAGGTTGTGTTAGCTATACAAATTTGTTTATGAAAAAAATATCATTTCTGTTTTAGAATTTGGTAGCATAAAGTCCATCTGTTGTGGAATCTGGTATAGCTATTGTGTGATTTTACTACAACATCTTCATGGTAATGTCTGGATGGAATGCACTTACTATCCAAGCTCTTTGAATGTCTCAGTCATTTATTTGTGTTTGGATTGCTGCTACACAACTTGATGTTCAGTTGTATTTATTTCCTATATGTTGTGGGTGCACTTTGTGGCAAACCAACATGTTAGTAACTCTGTAATGAACTTATGAGGTCCTCCTTGAAAGTTAGCCATACCTAGGAAATACAGTTCTGGTCCTTGTTTGGGGCAGATGATGTTATTTCCCTTTTTCCAAAATGAATCAAGGGAAACCCGATAGTGCATTCCTTTATTTCCTATGGGATAATGGGAACAAAATTAGGGAAATAATATTGTAATAATGTTTTAAGTTTGTCCAATTGAAATTTTGTAAAAAAAGGACAGCTTATGGATTAAAATAAAGTGTAATATTTAATTGAGTCAGATAAGGCCTTTTGTAACCTCCAAGATCTAGTTTTGGATTTTCAAGAGTTGGGCACCCATGTGAGAAGGGAAACATATAAAAGCAATTGCAAAAAGTAAATGATCATCCAATTTGTCATGTTATCAAACCTTGTTTCTAGAGCAATTCAGTGTGATTCAATCGAAGAACGAAAACCCTTGAGGTTGAAAGGGATCCAAGGTGGAATACCTAAGTTGTGGGACAGGGACTGGTAAGGGTTCAAGGTTCTAGTAGTTTGGTACATCCTTGAGTATAGTATAGCTGACAACTCCTAGTCAAATGTGAGTGTAGACCTATGTGGCATTCCATTTCCTATTTCCTCTCCACCTTCCCTACATTGTAGAGATTGGTTTCTCCACATCATCCTAGTCAAAAGAGACTCATAAGACACTTGTCTCATGAATCCTATATTCCCTCCAACCTCCCTACAACTTAGATTCCTTCTTCCATCTTTCTCTCATGGTCTTTGTGAGCATCTTCCCATGTGGCTCTTTATCCCACATATCCTTCCATCTTGTCAATGTAGTAGGAACATCCTCCATTTATCTCTCCCCTCACTCAACCAATTTGATCTTGACCTTCCATTTCATAAGACCAATTCCCAATCGTTGATTTCTGCCACCTTGGATCTAAGTAATGAATTGCCTATAAAGAGGAAGCCTCTCATCTCCATTTAGAGTCTAGAGTGTCTATTACACTTTCACGCTATTTTGAAGAGCTTAGGAGATCATAGAAATTTTTCCTTCCATGTCTTTTGACCATTCATTAACTTAATTAAATTTTAATTATATTATTTTATATTTTATTTTTATTCTTTTTTAATTTAATATTATTATAATTATTTATTATTAAATTCTATTCCAAAGTGGGGACATTATAGTCCGCTCCGCTCAAGATTGCTTGTCCTCTAGCAATGATCATGGAATGTTCAAAATGATTCCCAATATGAAATAGCTTTCGAAACACTCATAGAATAAACATGCTGCTACTTTTTTTTGTAAAAACCCTAGTTCTTGCCCTAAATCACCATTTTATGTAAAACTACAAATGGAATAAGATGTGTACCTGATTGAGGTCCTGCAATAGGTTAGAAATCCATCAGAACTAATAATATAAATCTCTAAAGAAAGATAATTAAGCATAAATTAACTTAACCAGTGTCTGGTCCAACTCCCTATAGGAGCTCAATCATAAGAAAGTGAGAGTAAGAGGAATGATGAGGTGTCCAAGAGACCCTCTACCCTAGGCCCAAGAGCGGAGTGAAAGCCAGAGCCCTCTTGGCCTCATGTGACCATTGGCCAAACTACCATGAGGTGGGCTACCTAGTGAGGTATCCTATCACTGTTCCCCTTCATCACTTCCATCCTTATCCCTTTGTCAATAATCAATAATGATATAGTTTGGAAAGATACAATAGGGTGTCTGGAATGTCCTTCCCTTCTAGGTCCAAGAGCGGTGGAATTATTCTTACACCCCCTTGGCCTCATGGGACCATAAGTCAGCTACCATGAGGTGGGATACCTAGAGGAGGACCTCATCACCATTCTCCCTCCTTGTACTTCCTTATATTACTATCATGGCAGTCCACTCAATATATGCATCATAGGGTATGATAATACAAGTTACATATACATTTCATAATTATTTAATTTTAAGACAAGTTTTCTTTCATCCTTGTTTCACATCACTTCTTAAATGGTTTGCACAATATCATAGATATGTTGAAATAGTAGATAGCTCGGATACCTATCTATTGTATTTTAATGTTGTCAATGACAAATTAAAATACACATGTATTATCTATTATGTAAATCGAACTTAGGGCTGGGCCCAAATACATGTAACTTGTAATTATGTCTTGCTTGGGCAAGACCACCCAAAGGTCAAAGGAAGATTCACTGCTGCAACACTCAGTTTTTGTGACAGTATCAAGCACTTAGGATAGTAACTCCTTTTATGAAAGTATCAAGATCAGATCGATACTAGACTGGGTAATAACGGAACTACCAACAATATATTTCTCATCTCAAATAAAAAAGAGAATATAGGGCTGCATCTATGAAGAAAAAAATGTTGGAAAATACTATTTCCACCTACTTGGCCGCTGGAGTGGTTTTTGAGGTGTATTCAAAGCTTTTACTCCTTTTGTTGCATTTTCACTTGAAATATGGTTGAATCGGCTTTGTAAGCTCCTAGACACTTGGTACATGTTATAATCAAGTTAAAAGAGTCTCAAAACTACCCTATAGTCATGCTCTACCTTATCTAGCTACTCAATTAGCTTCCCAAACTTATAGGACATATGGTTTCATTCCTTACTTTGAGTTGAAATTGTCTTGGGTTGATATAACTAAAATAAGCCATTCCTTCAACTACTTCAAAAATTGTCAAAAAGACTTCATACTACTATCTACATGTGTTTCTATTCTTAAGAAGTCTAATATATGCAAGTGAAAAAACACCTAAGAGGTCAAAGCTACTCCTTTTGACTTGGTAATATTCATGGTTTTTCTTTGTCTATTTAACTTCAATCCTTGCATCTTACCCACTATCTTGTAGCATACTTTGTTTTCTTTTTTAGTTAATTGCATTTAGTGGATTGTTGTGCATCTTTAAAATCATTTGACAACTTCAGGAAATGGTTTTCCTTCTTTATTACTTGACTATATCATTTAATATGCATGGATGGTATTATCATTTAATTTTCAAGGTGGACCTTATATGGATGGTCCTTGCACCTTTTCAAATTGAACTTTTGCAAAAGTCCAAATTTGGAGAGGAAATTCCTACTATTTGCGAATCCACCATTCATATTTCAAATTTTAGGTCCAATTTCCATGAATAAGGGTTCCCAAGACCCTAGTCCTATAAAAATGATCCATGAGGAACATCATGAAAAAGGGAATGAGCCAAATTTATGGAAACTTTGTCAAACCTAAGTACAGTTAGGCATAAATAAGGCACAACCACTTAAATTGAGTCCAAACTTAGTGCATATTTTTAAAGAGATACAACTTATGATGCAATATTTAGCCCCCTCTTAGCAAGAGTATGAAATTATGCTCATTTACTCTTTGAAAAATATGGAGAAACCAAATATTCTTTCACCAAGATATTGAAGAGTCAAGATGTCTAAAAGTTTGGAAAGGTGGTAGCTCCCAAGACTTATGATATTGTCAATCTACAATATTGAGATAAAACGGAAGTAGAAAGTGAGTAATATGAGTAACATTGGTGACACACATGGAGCATGCAAAACACAAAGTTATGACATTTAGAACTAGTAAGATTTATATATTCTCACTAGGAACCATATCAAAAAGACAAGGCATAAATCTAGGACTAGCAAGATCCTTATATATTTACTAGGAGTCATGTCAGAGATACATAAAAGAATGATACCTAGGTTCGTAAGATCCTCTACTACTTAGTCATAGATCGTATTCTAATAACAAATAGAGACCTAATTGTGAAAGGTTGAGGTCCATTGGGAAAAAAGTTGTCATATTGCCATGACAACTTTTTCATTTCTTGTAGAAAGGTTCAAACTAGTTTTGGCCTTCCCTTCAATACCCAAATGCCCAAACCCCAATTTCCTCCTACTAGCCCTAGAGCCCCTATTAGCCCTACAACGAGAGAAATTTAATGATAACTCTACAAAATTCCAAGACACAAGATAAATAAAATATATTTTTGGATACCCTTTTGGATTTTCTATAACATAGTCAGAGCATTTAGCAAGTTGTTTTGGAAAGTATCTATTGTTTTTAGACTGTCCTTCATTTTCAAGCAACTAGAACAGTGGATTAACAAAGAAACTACAAGAAATATTACTTCTCAGTACTTCTAATCTTAAAAAAATCTTTCTAAATATCAAATGATGAAGGAATCCACAATCAATTTTAGTTTGTGAGGCCTCTAACCCCAAAAGCCCCAAATTTTCATCAAAAAGCCCTAAAATCTAGGGTTTCTCCAATCTCCCATGTCCACTCACTCTTGGATCAAATTGGTTGTTGATTAACCTTTATATATATGTTTCACCAATTTCAAAATCATAAAAACTACCCCTCATGTAGGTATATCTCTCCAACCTTCACCCTACCGAGCCTCTTCACTAGGCTTCTCACTCCTTCAAATGGTGATCACCTATACTAAACCCCTCAATTGCACATTTTAGTTGTTAGAATGTATTATACATGTTATAAAATATTCATCCCATGAGAAATAGGGTTCAACATTCATGGAATGACCCCATGATTGAATTTTGTCAAAGCTACCAAAGGAAAATACTCAAAAAGTTATGACAGTCAGCCCTATAACAGAATTTCAGAATGAATAATGAACTCAAATAATCCACAGAGGTGTGGAATTTTGATAAAAGTGCTTTAAAATGTTAGGGAATGAACAAATATAAAGTAAACCTTCACAAAGAATAGAAAATATGAGAAATTACTCCAAAATTCTGAATTTTCATTGAGTTTCTACAACAGTCTGTACTCCTTGGCATTCAATCTACCTTACAAAGTATGTATATGGCTTTAAATAGCCTCTCCAAGTTTTTTCAACCACCATATGGTTGGTTACAAATTTTATTTAACACTAAAACAATTAAAACTTGCTTTTCCCTCCTAATTCTTCCTAACCGTTGGAACTTAAAAATTTGAATTTTACATTTTTTGCAAATGCTTGACAACTTTTTGAATAAAACCTACAATTATTGGATTTTCATCCTTATTGGCATATTTTATGAATCTAAACCCTCCTAAATCCATTTTTGGGTGTTTTGACCCAATATCCAACATTTTACAACTTTCAGGACAATTTGACAACTTTTGCATTTTTTTAGTTTCAAAAGCCATTATTGGCTTTAGGATCTCATGATTGATTTTATTGAATTTGTTTGATGTTGGAGACTCCTCCTTGGTCTAAAAGGTATTCAAATTTGAATGTGTTTTCCTTGGTGCACCTGCACCACAAATACCTTGTTGTAGTTTCAAAGGGTGGAAAAAAAATAAGCATTTTATTTACCGTCCTAATAGACCACCCATCATAACAATTATTACCAATATTGATGTGTGCATTACAAACAAAGTTCTAGAGGAAGGCTCTTTCTATTTTAATACCAAGTGAGTGTTCATAGACCTTCTGTAGGGTCCTCCTAGCCTAGAGTTAGGATTTTGAAGCCTACATACATTGATTTGGCCTTGTGGCCATTAATGAGTGCTCACCCAATAGGACAGGTCTTGAGACAGACAATTTTGGAAGTGTGGCATTGTTGAGAGCCAACACTTATGTGTGAACCCTGTCTTCACGTATTATGATTAGTTTCCATATTGATACTTGACCCTATCCTCATGGTGTTGGTGATAGTTCTGATACTTAATATAAGTACAGATCCAATAGCCAACAAGATGAGAGGGGGGGTGAATCATACAAACTTAATCATCCATAAAAACATCAGATTCAACCTCGGTAACATATATCAGTCATATAATAAAAAATTGTCAAACATGCAAACTCAAAAGCATATGAACAATATAAACCTCATGACACCAGATTTAACGTGGAAACCCAAATAGGGAAACACCACTATGGGATTTCGGACCCACTAAGAAATATACTCTTCTAGAGTATGCTCGGTTAAAAGCAAATCTTGTTAAAGATTACAAACCACATTGCTAGATGTGACCCGGTTAAGGGATCTCCCTCAGATCTGTTAGGATCTTCACTTTGTTAGAAGTGACCTTATCAAAGGATTTCAAACACTCAATCAGAATGTCACCTTGTTAGAGGATTTACATATAAGACTGTTAAGTCCACTCGGTTAAGAGATTTCCTATCACTTTCACAAAATAACAGTAATAGAATCTATCTGCAACTTCACATCTAAAATGCTAAAGCAGATTCTTATTTGTTCAATACAATCTAGACATAGAACTAATCTTGTCTATCTGCTGGGCATCAATACTCTGTTATTCTAACAGGTCTTCAAGCTTCTGTGCTCGGTAATCACTATGTAGCATCCCTATGCATACACTTTCCCACATACATTGTTTATCAACAGTTCCTTATTTATAAACAATCTTCTAACCACTTAATCTTCTTGATCACATTTTCCATGATCAATCATAGCCATCAGATCTTCAATCTTGCCCAAGTTCATTGTATCTTTTGATCTGAAAACATTTTACCCCACCTTGGAACTTGTGTTAGGGTAATGCGGTTTAATCTTCTTGCTGACTTTCCATTGCCTTAGATTCGTTAACAAACTTCTTCCACGGCTTGCCAATCATTGATCTGCTCCAGCTCATCAACATCTTTCATTAAATATCACATGTAAACATTTAATGCATTCTATTATAGCTCGGTTACAACTCGGTGAATACTAAACTTTATTCGATAGACATTCTATCTTTATTAACCAACTGCGACAACCTTAGGGTTTACCGATTAGGTTCCTTAGGGTTCACCGACTAGGTTCTTTTCTTGATAACATATTATAGTATTAACCTTTACATTTTACAACATATGTATGATGTTAAAACAATCTAAAACATCAAGATCTCATCATTGTCTGACTCGGTAGAGTTGCCCATTGAATAACTTATCCCCTTATTCATCATATTTTTTCCTGTGTCTTTACCGACTTTTTTATAATCTTCATATCATATTTCTTAAGATATGGCAACATCATACTGAATTAGAAAATCAATTTTTTGACTGTTGGCAATATAACAAGGATATTGAGAAGGTTGTTGATGATTATGGACATAATTGATTAAAGATGTTTTACTATCTTGATATTATTATTTTGTCATTGATGTCAAGAAATTGATTTTCTAATTCAGTATGATGTTGCCATATCTTAAGAAATATGATATGAAGATTATAAAGAAGTCGGTAAAGACACAGGAAAGAATATGATGAATAAAGGGATAAGTTATTCAATGGGCAACTCTACCGAGTCAGACAATGATGAGATCTTGATGTTTTAGATTGTTTTAACATCATAGATATGTTGTAAAATGTAAAGTTTAATACTACACTATGTTATCAGACAAAGAACCTAGTCGGTAAACCCTAAGGAACTTAGTCGGTTAACCCTAAGGTTATCGTAGTTGGTTAATGAAGACAGAATGTCTACTGAGTAAAGTGTAGTATTCACCGAGTTGTAACCGAGCTATAACAGAATGCATTAAATGTTTACATGTGATATTTAATGAAAGAAGCTGATGAGCTGGAGCGGATCAATGATTGGCAAGCCATGGAAGAAGTTTGTTAACAAATCGAAGGCAATGGAAAGTCGGCAAGAAGATCTACAGCTCAGATTGAACCGCATTACCCTAACACAAGTTCCAAGATGATTGTGCAAGTTTCGAGGTAGGGTAAAACATTTTTCAGATCGTAAGATACAATGAACCTGGACAAGATTGAAGATTTGATGGCTATGATTGATCATGGGAAATGTGATCAAGGAGATTAAGTGGTTAGATGATTGTTTATAAATAAGGAACTATTGATAAATAGTGGATGCGGGCAAGTGTATGCATAGGGATGCTACATAGTGATCACCGAGCACAGAAGCTTGAAGACCTATTGGAATAACAGAGTATTGATGCCTAGCAGATAGACAAGAATAGTTCTATGTCTAGATTGTGTTGAACAAATAACAATTTTCTTTAGCATTTTAGATGTAAAGTTGCAGATAGACTGTATTACTGTTAGCTTGTGAAAGTAACAGGAAATCTCTTAACTGAGTGGACTTAACAGTCTTATAAGTAAATCCTCTAACAAGGTGACATTCTAGATGAGTGTTTGAAATCCTTTGACAAGGTCACTTCTAACAAAGTGAAGATCCTAACAGATTTGAGGGAAATCTCTTAACTGGGTCACATCTAGCAATGTGTTTTGTAATCTTTAACAGGATTGGCTTTTAACCGAGCATACTCTAGAAGAGTATATTTCTTAGTGGGTCCGAAATCCCATAGTGGTTTTTCCCTATTTGGGTTTCCACGTTAAATCTGGTGTTATGAGGTTTATATTGTTCATATGCTTTTGAGTTTACATATTTGATAGTTTTTATTCTATGACTGATATATGTTACCGAGGTTGAATCTGATGTTTTCATTAATGATTAAGTTTGTATGATTCACCCCCCCCTCTCATCTTGTTGGCTATTGGATCTGTACTTATATTAAGTATCAGAATTGAATAACTTATCCCCTTATTCATCATATTTTTTCCCGTGTCTTTACCGACTTCTTTATAATCTTCATATCATATTTCTTAAGATATGGCAACATCATACTGAATTAGAAAATCAATTTCTTGACATCAATGACAAAATAATAATATCAAGATAGTAAAACATCTTTAATCAGTTATGTCCATAATCATCAACAACCTTCTCAATATCCTTGTAATATTGCCAACAATCTCCCCCTTTGGCATTGATGGCAAAACCAATTGATTTGACCTTTAAAAAATGCAGATTGTTGTGATTCTGAAATGCTGAAATGCTCTCCCCCATACATCAGACTTCTCTTCTGTTTTTAGTCTTTATTTCAATTTGTAGTCTTCTCTCAGTATTCTCAGGTCTTCTCCCCTTTTGGTAGATCTTCTCCTTCTTGGTCTTCTCCCCCTGGGTAGGTCTTCTCCTTCTTGGTCTTCTCCCCCTTTGACAACAATGCCAAAAACAATAGAACTAAAACATAATTTCTTTCTGTAAGAAGTTATTTCCTGCAGTTGTGTATCAACTGAGTCTCGGTCAGAGCATTTGTTTACAATTCCTGTTCCCTGTATCATTTTTTGTATTATCCCAATATTATTCCAGTACACTTTCAGAAAAACATTCTAAAGTGTATCACTCCAGCATCAACTCCCCAAAAGATATTCAATAGAGTCATCGAAGTAATTCTTTCACCGAACTTGGTCAGTGAGTAAAAGATAGGGGTAGGACCCCTAACTTGCTTCTGAGATATTCAAAAGTGCCCTTTGGTAGTGGCTTGGTGAAGATATTAGCTATCTGCTCCTTTGTGTTAACATATTCCAACACCACTTTCTTCTCTTGAGCTTCTTCTCTAAGATAATGATATTTGATAGATATGTACTTTGTCTTAGAGTGCATAACAGGGTTTTTTGACATATTAATAGCACTAGTATTGTCATAGAACATAGTTATTGGCTCGGTAACTTTCTCATTTATACCTTCCAACAATTGTTTGATCCACGCAATGTTGGTACAATTTAGTGCTGCAGCAACATATTCAGCTTCGGCTGTTGACTGAGAAACACATCCTTGTTTCTTGCTAAGCCAACTCACTAGTCTTTCTCCTAAGAAGAAAGCTCCTCCACTTGTCCTTTTTCTATCATCAATGTTGCCTGCCCAATCAGCATCAGTATAAACTTTTAAATCAAAATCATTTCCTTTCTGATATACTAAGTCATAACCTTTAGTGCCTTTCAAGTATTTGAAAATTCTTTTGATTGCTGTCATGTGTATTTCCTTAGGATCTGCAGAGAATCTTGCAACAATACCTACTGCATGTGATATATCCGGCCTGCTGTGAACAACATATTGTAGTTTTCCAATCATGGATTGGTAGATTGTCTTATCAACAGATGCAGATTCATCATTCTTTGATAGTTTGTAGTTTGTAGTCATAGGAGTACTTACTGGCTTTGAATCCTCCATTTCAAATTTCTTCAAGATTTCCTTTATGTATTTGGATTGAGTAATAAAAATTTCATTTTTCATTTGCAGTATTTGTAAGCCTATAAAATACTTTATCTCACTAATTAATGACATCTCAAATTCTTTGCTCATTTCATTTCCAAAGTTCTTGCATAAAGAGTCATTTCCACAAAATATAATATCATCAACAAATATGACTGAGATTAGTATTCCATTTTCATCATTCTTCATGTACATGTTGTTGTTCTCACTTGTCCTTATAAAACCAATCTTTATCAAATAAGAGTGCAATCTTTCATACCATGCTCTAGGTGCTTGTTTAAGACCATATAAAGCTTTGTTCAATTTACATACCTAATCTTTATTATTGTCTTCAACAAATCCTTCAGGTTGTTCAATGAAAACTTCTTCTAATATTGCATTCAGAAATGCAGATTTGACATCCATTTGATATACCTTGAAGTTTTTGAAAGCAGCATATGCCAACAATGTTCTAACCCCTTCAAGTCTAGCAACAGGTGCAAAAGTCTCACCATAATCAATTCCTTCTTCTTGGGCATAACCTTTGCAAACCAATCTTGCTTTGTTCCGAATGACCTCACCTTTCTCATTTAGCTTGTTTCTGAAGATCCACTTTGTACCGATTACATTTTTGTCCTTCGGTCTTGGGACCAATGTCCATGTGTCATTCTTCTTGATTTGATCAATCTCTTCAGTCATAGCATTTATCCAATCTTCACTGTCAAATGCCTCTTTCACTATTCTTGGTTCAAATTCAGATATCAAACATGTGTTTTGTCTCAGTTTGTTCCTTGTCATCACTGGATCATCCTTATCTCCTATAATTTGACTTGGTGCAAGGTGTCTTCTGACATATTTGGCTAATATAGGCTCGGTAGGCTCTGTATGATCTTCTTCATCACTCGGTAACTGGATATCTTCCTCATTTCCTTCAACAGTTATCTCGGTAGGACTTCTCGGTTGCACATAGACAAATTCATCATAGTCTTCTGATTCTTTGGAATTCTGTTCATCAGTTCTTTCTACAATTTCATCAATTTTCACATTTGCACTTTCTACTATTTTGTTAGATGATTTGATTAGACATTTAAATGCTTTGCTTCTAGAAGAATATCCTATAAATGTTCCTTCTTCACTTTTCTGATCAAACTTGCCATTTCTATATTCTTTATGAACATAGCATTTACTTCCAAAGATCTTAAAATAACTTATATTAGGTTTCTTGCCATACTCGATTTCATAAGGTGTTTTCAAAGTACCTTTCTTCAATTGAACTCGGTTCAAGGTGTAAACAACTGTGCTTATTGCTTCTCTCCAAAATGTTTGTGGAACCTTCTTCTCAATCATCAGTGTTCTAGCACAATCCACAATAGATCTATTTCTTCTTTCAGCTATTCCATTCTGCTATGGAGTTCTTGGTGCAGAGACTTGTCTTTTAATACCATGATCATTACAAAATAGGTTGAACTCATCAGATGTGAACTCTCCTCCTCTATCTGATCGAAGACATTTCAGTTGTCTTCCTGTTTCATTTTCAACTCTAGCCTTGTACCACTTAAACATTTGAAAAGCTTCTGATTTTCTTTTAAAAACATTACTAACATCATCCTTGAATAATCATCCACAAATAATATGAAATACTTATCACCATAATAACTTTGAACTTTCATAGGACCACAAAGATCAGTGTGCACAAGATCTAAAATTCCCTTAGAAGTGTAGGACTTACTTGTAAAGCTGGATCTTGTCATCTTACCCATCTGGCATCCTCGACACATAGCATTCTCACGTTTTTCAAGACTCGGTAGTGTTGGACCTTGGACCCTTAAAAATTAAAATTTTTAAGGTTCCAGATTCATACTAGGAAGCAAATCTCTCTATGCAATTATTTAGATCAAGTATCTATTCCACTCCGAGTTCCCTACAACTTACTTTGATGCATGAACAAGGTGGTCGATTTCTAGGTATGTGTATGGTTGCAAATACGGAATCAAGCCAGGTATGCCTTTTTGAACCATAACTTCTTCTCATCTGAACTCTGTTATGTCAAATTAATTATTCCTCTGTATTTTATGTATATATGAGGACCTATGTTTCAAATTTTGAATTCATATGATATCGTTTGATATGTTTTATGAGGCTAATCTACATACAATTTCTTCAAAATTGCAATATACAATTTCAAAATTTTGTCAAAATGATTATAGTAGAATACTAATAAATTTCTTTTTGCAGGAGTATCACGCTGAATGAATTATGAAAGCCATTTTATTTATATTTTATAATTATTTTTCTTGAGTATAATATTAATTAGGAAGTGTTTAATTTTGAATATTATATTTTTCCTCCAATTAATATTATAGTATTTAAATTATTTGTGTTACATGAAATTATATGATGCTTTAAAAACTAACACAAATTTTGAGCTTGTATAATGTGCAGGATTATTACAAAAGAGAAATAAAAGATTTTACGTTTGAGCAAATCAAATGATCAAATACTTTATAGTTGGTAGAAGGAAGTAAAAAGTTTTTATCTCAAAAGGTGAAATATTAAATCATTTTTTTAAAAATAAATGATTGGGATACATTGGGGCCCGATGAGTAAAAGCCATCGAGTATCGGCATAGGCATTTCAGAGCCCTCCCGATCCCTGATAGGGCGGCCATTGTTGTACAACGGGTTGACAATGAACAATATATTCATTAATAAACAACATATACATGTTTCCTTAATAACCTATTGAGTGTTCAAGCTGAAGTATTATATATACATAATGTTGTGAGCTTTTACAACACCTTAGCAAGAAAATGATTGGGGTGATGACAAGCAGCAGTTAACTGTTAACTATATGCGATCTTCATACATAATCAAGTAAGCTCAACAAATATTAGAGAAGCAGAGAGGCTATGATGAGAAGTATCACCAACAGCAGCAAAAGTTCATTCACGTTTTTGCAATTCAGGCCATTTTTTGGGCTTGAATATGAGTTTTAAATGGTGATTTTTGTCTCTCAACAGAGGCCCAAACCATCTACCCTACCTTGAAGGCCATTTTTACAAGATTTTTGATATTTTTGGAGTGCCAATAAGCTCAAAATGGCCATATTTGAAAGTGATGGCCTACAACATTTCAGTAAAAAATATATATTGTTTTATCCTTAACAAAATGATTTCTGATTTGTTAGTATATCTTACTATATTTCTTTTTTTGTGCAGGATGTTAGACATGGGAAAAATTAAATTTCTAGGCACATTAAGGAGCATGGAGTATATCTTAAGCAAGTATATTTTTGATTTACAATAAGATTACATTTTGCATATAAATAAATGATTTTAAAATATATTTTTACAAAAGGGCAGGGAGAGGGAGTTGAACACTCAACCTCTCAACCTCTCTCAACCTGACCTTCCTAACTACCCATACCTACCTTCCTCTTTTATCAATTGCCCTATTGTATTATTTGAAAATGTTTGTTAGGGTAAATTAGTATGGATAATAATTTGCAAATATTTTCCACAATTCCCAAGGTAATGTATTTTTATCAAGCGGAGGTAGGTATGTTTTAATCATTTGCTTTTTTATTATTTTAAAGGTAAAAGTGATTTTAAAAGATTATTAATTAATATTTTGCCTTTGAATTTATTTTTTCCTAAAAATAAATGATCTCAAATGTTATTTACGCAATATTTTACATTCTGGGATTTTTCAAATATTATATGAAATGATTTGTATTTCTTTATAGATTTATTTTTTCAATCACTTAATTATTCATTTAGGGAACATTTTTTGCCCTTATTTTATTATATCCTTATGAAGGTTAACTGAACATATTTTCTTAGGGCAAAATATTCTAACATTTTTTGCATAGGGAATAGTTTTTTAAAGATGAATACTTTGAAATTTCCTTAGCTAACGAGGATATTATTTTTATTATTCAAATTCCTTATTATGTGCCTTATGTGTGCAAGATAGGATGACAAATTATTTCTACTAAGTGCATATTAAGGAAGTATTTTCTACCTATAGGCTTTAAATAATTTTTCATTTTAATTATTATAATGGGTAAAAATACTTTGATAAAGAATAGCCTTTTTTATAATGTTTGATGGTGAAAATCTAACGTTTTTATCTTTAATCATCTTTAAAGTATTATTGATGAAAAAGATTATTATATCAATGATAAGTGATTATTAGCATTCAATAGTTAATTTTTTACTTTTTTGGAAAAGAGGTAATTAGAATAATATTCTTGCTTTTGGAAATGGTTAAAACAAGAGTAAAAAAATTTCAAAACATTATTGATCTAATATCTTCACTGGGATGTTTTATTCTAAAAAGGTTATTCAAAGGAAATTTCATTTATTTATGGAGCTTTATATTAATTATTATGATATCATATTTTTTAGGAACACTTTACCCTAATTATGTGCAAAGGTTCTATATCTCTTTAGGGGAAAGTATTCTTATTTGCATAGGGAAGATTTTATCAATGATTTTAAATATATCCCTAGAAAGTAAAAAATATGAGTTATCAAGTTATTTGATTTTCTTATGTTTTGTGCAGGATATTTTATTCTTTAGCTTACACGGACACAAGAAGTATCCTTTACTTAAATTTTTTTAATATTTTTATATTGCCATTCATCATTAGGAAAATTACATTTTGCAAGTGCTCTTACCATGAATAATGTTTTTAACTCATGATGACCTAATATAATTTAACATTACGTTATTATTATTTGCTTGTAAATATTTTCACCCTAAGTGAATAAATGACACATGTATGTATTAGGGTTGATTTTATGCTGAATCAAAGTATGAGTTTTTGCAAAAGTATTTTCCCGGAGGGTTAAATATTTGGATAAAACTGAATTACGATCAAATTTTACGTATCTGAAAAGATATAGTTTTTAATGCAAAACTTCATCAAAGGTAAGTCATGATCTATTTAAGGAACTTGATTGGTTCAATTTATATGGGGGAACTTTTATCAAAGTTTGTAAATGAGGAGCTTAAGCAAGAGCGGAAGTGGAATTTTATCAAAGTGAAAGATTATAAAGAATATTAATAAAGCTTTATTTAGTGTGTATCTTAGAGATTCAAATGTAATTATCTCTGTAAACCAAAGGGTGTGTCCTTTGGAAAAACAACTGTCTGTAACTCCCTCCTATATGCGAAAGGGTGTGTCCTTTCACATATGTCTTTTGGATCAGGTATTTATAGGGAGTCTTTTTCAATTAAAAAAGAGGAGACAATTCACAATCTATGATGCTACCATGCTGCCAATAGGGGCTATGGGATGTCTGTATTGGAGAAGTCTGTAGGAATGGAAGTATCATTTTGAGCAATCACTGTGTAATGGAGTGTCTGTAAGTGTAGCTATTGTATGCATTCACTCTCTAGAAATTAATATACAAGATTCGCTGTTTCAATTCCAGAATTTGTGTATACTTTTGTGTTGATGAATTTCATTTTTTCCTCTTGATAAATCTCATAAAGGGTTTAATACAGTGTGCCACCACAAGTTATAATTGAATATAAGATTTGCTTCTTCATGTTCTTATAGCACTTAATGGAACCTTTGTATTGATAGTCTTGTGTTACAAGTTGCCTAAAAAATGTCTCAAGAGTTTAATCGAATTATTTGTCCAAAAAGTATCGTGTATATTCCTGGATAGAGGCACTGGTCTGTTATTTATTTCTAAGATTTTGATTTGTATGCATAAGGTCCTTATAGAGAAACATTCTTCCATATCCTATTTGAACTAATCCTTGCAGATTTCATTCAAGTCTTGAAAGCATTTCATTTTCAATATACAATATCTTTAACATACACTTTTATTCATATTCAATTTTAAGTTTTCAAAGTATTCAGCTAAAGCACATGATATAGCATAGTTGCAGAACACTAATTTTCCAGTTGTGTAAACTTGCTTAGAGGCTTAAATCCAAATTTAAATAACTCTTTTGTGCTTGAGAGGGAAGGGTACACTCGCCTAGGTCTTGTGGAGCCTAAAGTGTAGAGGGATTTGGTCTTTGACCATCCCTGTTCGTTGGCCAAGGCTGATTGGATTTCCTAAGGAGTTGGCAAATCTTTGGGTTTTCCAATCTGTGGTTTTGGGCACCAACAGGTAGACCTCTTACTCTGTGCTTCTTACTTATCTTGATCAGATTATCAAAATTAACCTGACAAAACCTTTTATGCCATAACCAGGTGTTATCAATCTTTGCATGCAAACACTTGTTGTGAGTAGAGTAAAGGTGAAATGTATTACCTTTTGTTTGTGTCCCGGTAGCAGCTAACTTTCCATTCTTGTCATGAACTTTGACAATTCCTTTCTAAAATTCTATTTGATAACCTGCGTTGTTTAGCTGTGCTACACTCAACAAATTATATTTCAAACCTTCAACCCAATAAACATCATTGCATCTTGCTTTATCAAGAAGTGTTATGGATCCTTTACCTCTTACCGGACATGGTGCATCATTACCAAATCTAACATAGCCTCCATCATAA
This sequence comes from Cryptomeria japonica, assembly GCF_030272615.1. NCBI lineage: Eukaryota > Viridiplantae > Streptophyta > Pinopsida > Cupressales > Cupressaceae > Cryptomeria > Cryptomeria japonica. The sequence continues at coordinate 480,656,895 of NC_081414.1, read as the reverse complement.
TCTTCTAACATAACAAACTTGTGTTTATCTCTTGTCATATGATGTGAGCATCCACTATCTATAATCCAAGAATCATTAGTGTTTATGTGAGATATTAGGGCTTTTTCTTCATACCTTTCTTCATCTGATCCATCCTTGATAGCCACATAAACAACTTCCTCTGTATCAGTCTCATCTGGTTTATCATCTTCAGATTCCTCATCAGCAATTAAGCATGTCTTTCTATCTCTTCTTCTGAAGTCTCGGTGTCCTCTGTAATGATTATCTTTTTGTCTGTCATCTCGGTAATCTCTCTTTTCAGTGAAATCTTTGTCAGGATAGTTAGAAGCCATATGTCCAATCTTATCACAATTGAAACATTTCAAAGGTAGTTTTCCTTTATACTTACCTTTGCCTCTCGGTAACCTTTTGGCCAATAATGCTTCAAACTCTTCTTGCTTTCTAATTTCTTCGTACAGTTTATGTACCTCCTCCATGTTCTTTCGAAATCTTTCACTTGCTCCACTGTGATCTCCTTTAGAGTACTTATACTTTCTCTCATATTAATCATTAGATTCATTCAGATGAAAAGAACTAAATGCAGATTCAACTTTATTTACCGATGACCCACTGTTATCAAAATTACTTAACTCAAATGCATGTAGCTTACCAATAGTAGCATCCAAGGAAATTGGCATATTAGGTACAGACCTCAATTCATTGATTGCAAAGACTCGGATTGCATAGGCAGGTAGAAGGGTTCTTAACAATTTACTTGTCACATCCTTTCTTCAATAGTTCCTCCTGCTCCTTTGATTTGATTTACAATCTCCTTTAGTCTTGTACCGTACTGGGTTATGTTCTCACCTTCATTCATCCTCATAGATTCAAGTTGTCCTCTTAGACTATCAACTTTTGCACTTTGAACATGTTCATCTCCTCCATATACAGATATGAGCTTAGTCCACATTGCCTTTGCATCATTGCAGCCTTGTAGATCATTAAACTTAGAATCGGTCAATGCAGATGTTATTTCAATCATTGCTTGAATATGTTCTTGCTTCGCCTTTATCTCTTCCATAGTCAATGGATAGGTGCTCGGTGCAACAAAATCATTCTCCAGATTGTATAAAGCATATTCTCCAACTCCTGATAGTTGTAGCTTCATCCTTTTCTGCCATGTAGAGAAACTTGACTTATTCAGCTTGGGTGCATCCCTCTTATACATCTTTGGATCTTTAACTCAAGTGCCTTTAAACTTTCCTTTCGGAGTCCAAAGCTCTGATACCAATTGATAGTTTTGATACTTAATATAAGTATAGATCCAATAGCCAACAAGATGAGAGGGGGGGGGGTGAATCATACAAACCAAATCATCCATAAAAACATCAGATTCAACCTTGGTAACATATATCAGTCATATAATCAAAAACTGTCAAACATGCAAACTCAAAAGCATATGAGCAATATAAACCTCATGACACCAGATTTAACATGGAAACCCAAATAGGGAAAAACCACTGTGGGATTTCGGACCCACTAAGAAATATACTCTTCTAGAGTGTGCTCGGTTAAAAGCAAATCCTGTTAAAGATTACAAAACACATTGCTAGATGTGACATGGTTAAGGGATTTCCCTCAGATCTGTTAGGATCTTCACTTTGTTAGAAGTGACCTTGTCAAAGGATTTCAAACACTCAATCAGAATGTCACCTTGTTAGAGGATTTACATATAAGACTGTTAAGTCCACTTGGTTAAGAGATTTCCTATCACTTTCACAAAATAACAGTAATAGAATCTATCTACAACTTCACATCTAAAATGCTAAAGTAGATTCCTATTTGTTCAATACAATCTAGACATAGAACTAATCTTGTCTATCTGCTAGGCATCAATACTCTGTTATTCTAATAGGTCTTCAAGCTTCTGTGCTTGATAATCACTATGTAGCATCCCTGTGCATACACTTGCCCGCATACATTGTTTATCAACAATTCCTTATTTATAAACAATCTTCTAACCGCTTAATCTCCTTCATCACATTTCCCATGATCAATCATAGCCATCACATCTTCAATCTTGTCCAGGTTCATTGTATCTTTCGATCTAAAAATGTTTTACCCCACCTCAGAACTTGCACATTCACCTTGGAGCTTGTGTTAGGGTAATGCGATTTAATCTGAGCTGTAGATCTTCTTGCCGACTTTCCATTGCCTTAGATTCGTTAACAAACTTCTTCCACGGCTTTCCAATCATTGATCTGCTCCAGCTCATCAGCATCTTTCATTAAATATCACATGTAAACATTTAATGCATTTTGTTATAGCTCGGTTACAACTCGGTGAATACTAAACTTTACTCAGTAGACATTCTGTCTTCATTAACCGACTGCGACAACCTTAGGGTTTACCGACTAGGTTCCTTAGGGTTTACCGAAGGTTCTTTGCTTGATAACATAGTATTGTATGAACCTTTACATTTACAACATATGTATGATGTTAAAACAATCTAAAACATCAAGATCTCATCATTGTCTGACTCGGTAGAGTTGTCCATTGAATAACTCATCCCCTTATTCATCATATTTTTTCCTGTGTCTTTACCGACTTCTTTATAATCTTCATATCATATTTCTTAAGATATGGCAACATCATACGGAATTAGAAAATCAATTTCTTGACATCAATGACAAAATAATAATATCAAGATAGTAAAACATCTTTAATCAGTTATGTCCATAATCATCAACAACCTTCTCAATATCCTTGTAATATTGCCAATATTTGGATCAATTCATATTAGCGTGTTTTGTTGAAGAAACATGATGTGAGAAGTTTGATGCGGAGGCAAGGGTAGAACTCAGTATTTCATATTAGGATAGCAACCACATTGATTAGGCAAGTCAGATAAGGTCTCTCCAATGTTTAGGATACTAAATTCACATTACACACTCATGGATTACCCCAATTAGACATCAATCAACTTAATATCTTATACAAGGATTGCATACCACAAAGCCATTAGATATGTTTTGAGATGAAAAAGAAGAGTTAGATGGTTTTGGTTCAATGGTGATAATTTCTATTTTCAAGTAATTTGATTCGGTATATTATATTGAAACGTGATTTCATAAATAAAATTTCAACTTTTATATAACTAGTTCTATAGCCTGATTTTCTTGCCTGTGAAGAAAGACCATGTCAGACAATATCAACGAACAACAAAATAAGGAGACAATTGCTAGATTGTGGTCTAACTTGAAAAGAAAAGGTGATGGAAAATGTTATTGTCCCTACAAAATTTGTAAGGGGTTAAAGACTAGAAGACTTCTAATCAAAATAGTGAAGAAACATTGTAGGCTGCATGGTCACATTGAAGGTGGACATGATTATCATCCATTGGTAAGTTTTTCATTATATCGTTTTAACAATTTATATACATAATAAATCATGTGATGATGAGATCAAGATCATGGTTTATTTATGTTTATCAATTTTATATAGGTCGAGCACCCTGGAGCACATGGTATGGATCAACACAACCATGATAATATGGTTTTCGAAGTGGACGAACATGGAGGTGTGAATATCAAAGCTGAAGATAATGATCCCATGGAAGATGACGATCATGAGCTAGAAAACACAATTGAAGATGATGGTACAAATTCATTGATCCATGACTCATTTAGTACTTGTACAACTGATCATGATGATGAAGATGACCTTGATGTTGTTCATTATGTCCCTCTACTTGAGAAGGCATCTGAGGCCCCTTACAAAGGCTCGCAAGCAACTCTTCTCTCAACTGTATTGTTGTTGGTGAACTTGAAGGTTATGAATGGTTTATCCAACATAACAATGTCACGTATGTTAAGGTATGTCATATATGCCATAATAAACCATGAATCATGTTGTACCATTAATATTCTTTATATTAACAAATTATATTTTTTTGTTGTAGATTGATAGGTGAGTTTTTGTTACCACCATCAAATATTCTACCTCGCTCATACCGAGAATTATCTGCCGTTATGAAAGATATTGGAATGGAGTATTAAGCAATAGATGATTGTCCCAATGATCATATTATATATCACAAGAAACATGAATTTCAAACTGAATGCCCTGAATGTCATATCAGTAGATATCGAACAGATCAAATAACAAAAAGGGTTCCTCGCAAGGTTCTTCGCTATATTCCCATTATTCCACGTATGCAATGATTATTCAAGTGCACTAGCTTGGCACAATTTATGGATTACCATGCATGCAATAGAAGTTAAGATGACATTATTCAAATGCCTGTAGATGGTTCAACATTTATGAACATAGAGGAAAAGTGGCCACACTTTAAAGAAGAACCTCGTAATCTCAGGCTTTCATTGGCAGCAGACGGTGTCATCCATTTGGAAAGATGAGATCTGTTTACTTAGTGTGGCCTATTTTTGTTATCAACAATAACATTCCTCCATGGATGTCAATAAAGAGGGAGCACATAATGCTGGAAATGATTGTTCCAGGTATTTTATCATTTAAATATAGTTGTCTAAATTTAATTATAAATATTGCAGTAAAATGGTCATAATAATTATGTAATGTTTTTGTTCATTTGATTAGGTAAGTACCAAGTTAAAGATATGAATGTATATATCGAACCTCTTATCGACGAGCTATTGGAGTTATGGAATGGTGTTACTATGTATGATGTCTCTAGACCAATAGGACAAAGACAATTTCAATTCCATGCGATTCTTCTATGGACAATACACGATGCCCCGGGGCTAACACATTTTTGTGGTATGTTATAGTGTTTAAGTTGTGCATGAACATTATAATTCAAAAAATTATCATATTTAATCCAATTATACATTATCTTGTAGGTCTTCAAAAAAGGGAAAATTTGCATGTCCTGTTTGTGATCCAAAGATGAAATCTCATCATTCAAAAAGTTTAGGAAAGTAGGTGTTTGATGAGTATAGGCACTTTCTCCACAAAAATCATAAGTATCAAAATACTGAAAAACATCTTTTCAATGGGAAAGAAGAGAATACATCAAAGCCACAAAGAATGACACCTCACCTGTGGAAGTTGGAATATAATAGAATTAATCATCAAGGTAATGCCATTCCATCTATTGGTTTGTCATAAAACATCTTTTCTATTTTGTTTTGTTTACTGATGGTGTGATTGATGATCATGAAGGTCGTGAAGGCATAAATGACCACCTTCCCTAGGGACTAAAAAGTTATCCCCGACAATTTAGTAGGTTGCCCTACTACAAGAAGTTACCAATTGTTCATTTGTTTGGTAGTATGCATATTGGAAAGAATATAACAGAGATAGTATGGAAAATATTGGATGGAAGGCGTGACAAAGAAAAAAATGTCAAAATATGTAGTGACATTCTGGATTCCAATCATGCAATGATAAATGTCATTCAATCAAATAGCCATGGAGACCAGATTAATATAAGTGAGCTTCCTTGGTTATTAACGGACCAGCAAAGCAATGCTATAAAAGAAGTCATACGAAAAATTTGATTTCCCACAGGATTTGCTACGAACATAAATGATCTCATATCAAAGAAAAGTGAATTTGGGCCAGGGATGAAAACGCATGATTGACATACCTTCATTAAGTTAATTCATGTTCTTGTGTTTTTAATATGTATTTAAGTACTGCACGTATGTGTACTTTTCATTGTATTATGTTACAAAAAAATGAAAAGATAATTTTATAATTGTTGCAATATGTTCTACCTCTATCTCTCCTAGATGACTTCAACAATAATATCAAGCAAGTCATATATGATTTCAGAAAATATATGAGGTAAGTAGTGATATTTGTTTAGTTCGTTGTATAGATATTATATTTGCTATTTGTTTTACTTGTTATGTAATATATTTTTTTGCATCTTGAATATCTTGTAGGTGGTTGTCATGTAAAGAAATCCATAAAGACGATATAAAATATTGGAAGAGAAAAATTCCTCATTTAATGTGTGAAATGTAAAAGTGTCTACCTCTAGCTTTTTTCAATGCACGAGAACACTACCTCATACACCAAGTTGAGGAGATTGAATTGTGTGGACCTGTACACACTAGGTCAATGTGGATGGTTGAGAGGCACTTGACATTTTTGAAGGCTTTGGTTTGACAAAGAGCATAGCCTGAGGGTTCTATGGTGGAGGGATATATGGTATACCAGACTATGGTGTACACTTCTGAATATCTTCCTAAGTTTGCAGCAAAGATCCACGTGGATTGCATTTGGGATCCCAACAACATTAACAAATTTGAAAGGGAGTACTTGATGGGGAAAGGTATATTGAGGAAAGTGAGAGGTAATTATAAGATGTTATTGTAGTTAATTAATTCTTAATCTTTAAAATAAATTGATTGTAAGACGTCTATTTATTTTTTGTACAGTTGGTCGAGAGTGGGATGCACTACATTTGTATATTGCAAACAATCTTGATTGGATGACGGTATGGATTGAATGTTGTCAACATTCTGGATGCACATTAACATGGGAAGGTGTGGCTTCATTGGTTAAAGAAGCTCATCATAATGGAGATTCCAATGTTACGCAAAGGGAAATTGATTTAGCATAAGGTTTAAGAGATAAACAGGTACGTATAAATTTATTAATCACCCATATGTTTATCAACTCACAATGGAATAAATTTTACATGTTTGACATATCATAGGTCAAACACCACAATGCTATGTGCTGTAATGGTCATAAATTTTGCATAAAAAATTGGATGACAGAAAGAAAACTTGTGATTCTAGCATCACTGCAGTCTTTGAGGTGACAAATATTTCATCAAGAAATGACATACATCTTCAACAGTCTCAAAATATGGCATTTTGGATGATATACTTGAGTGTGTAATACCCTAAAATTGGTCATCTAATCCATGGGCCCCTAATCTCGACAATATCACCAAGGTCCTAACCAAAGGATATTAAATTAATCTTGAGCACATTATTAATTCTTTAATTATCAAAAACCACATGGCAAATCAAATACTCAATATTAATTAAATATTTATTTAATTAATCAAATCATTTCCAAGAATATCATTTTGATCAATTATCCCATTTTAATTTATTAAATATCCTTGCATATTTAATTAATTAATAAATTTGCCATTCAATCATGCAAAAGGATTAATTTATTACAAAGAGTTGAATTGAAAATAAAACAAAAAAAGAATTGAATTGAGAGAGAAATCAAACTTGAGATATTATTTCTTTTTCTAAATTTAGAACTTGAAATCAGAAAAGCAATTTAATTGAATTATTGAATTATTCTCTAAAATTGGAACTTAAAGCTTTTCAACAACAGAAAAAGAAGTTCAGTTGCATTGAAAAGACCTTTTTCTTGAATAAATTAAAGAATTATCTATTTTTATCAGATATGAATGGAATTAATTTATTATTATTTTCCAATGCAACTTGGACTTCTAATTTGAATGCATTTCAATTAAACTATAATTGGAATCTATCTCAAGGTTAACTAAACATGATTTCTTAATTATTTCAATTAATCATAAATTGAGCTTTTTCTCTTGCGATTCTCTATAAATTCAGTCTTCAGCTCTCATTCCAATTCACCCCAGAGATTTTTGAGAACACGCTAGGAGATTATTATCATGCTAATTTTGCTCTGGAGTCATTGAAAATTATTGTAATTTTTTAGATTATTTGCATCCATTTTACATTCATTATTGTTTGCATCCATCATTTGCTTGAATTGATTATTATTGCTTGAATTATTCATCCATCTTGCATCCATATAGCTTAATATCATATAGATTAAATCCTTCGTCTTGGTGTAGTCTAGTCACTGGTATTGCTTATAACAATATGAGAGCAATCTTATACTCCCATCTTTTACAAGGCAATTAGTCGCTTTGCTATGGTTTATTTCTTATTGATTATTGATTACTAACCATGCATATAATGACTTAATTGAAGTGTTGTGCTTGCAGCTACAGGTTCACTTTTTCACACACACATCTCTGGCACCCACCCTGGGGCTCGAAGACTACATTTTTTCGGCCTCCAAGACTGTCTGCTTTATTTTTTTGTTATATTCTAGGTTTCAGATTTTTCGGTTTTTCGTTCGTACATCTCATACGACAATTCTTACAGGCTGAAATGACAAATTGCAGGTGTTCCACAAATTGCAAATATCCTATCATATGAGTAGATCCTCTTTCGTACGAGAAGAAATCCTTTGTTGTACGAGCCAACATCATCAGCAATCTTATTTTGTACGATACCTCATTCTGTCTCGTATGAGTCAAGTGCTTGTCATACGATTCTATATTTTCTAGTAAAAGAGGCAAATTTCATATATTTTTTTCATTTATGATTGATTATTCTGACGACTGACCCTGACTGTTTATCTATCTATCTCAGAGTTTTTCATAGCCTAACTAGTTTTTGTAGAATGCTTGTCGCACAATGACAATATGACTATTGATTTGTTGTCTTTGCAGGTTGCCTAAGGAAAATCGACTAAACATCATGTATTATTTAAATTCATTTTTAGGAACCTAACTTGCTATCTGGTTAAAGAACAAATCTATCTTTTGTGCTTTTAGAAGATTCTGAGAGGTAGGAGAGTATGCTCTTGTCTTTTTCTAGACAATCAGAAATCCAGACCCTTGAAGCTTTTTCTTTGTTTGAGATTTGTACATCTTTAGTAGGCTTTCCCTCCCGAGGGGTTGAAAAACTCTTAAAGCCATTACAGCCTGTGTGAGGGGAATGACCTAAGTGGGAATGGATAGACGCCAAGTACTCCAACCCACTATAAAATAAACATGATTTGATGAAAATCAAGTCAATGGCAGTGCTCAGGAATAGCTCTCCTCCGTACCTTCGAGTATATTAAACCTTGGTTTTCAAGGTTGGGAGACCTCTTAATTGAGTTTATACCTCGACACGCCAAACGGATCCCTGACTAAATCCAATTTAAAATTAGAAGCTACCCGGTTCATCTCCGAAAGGGGGATAATCTTTGTGCAAGAGAGATAGTAACTCTCCCAAGATACTTGTCATTTCGTGCCCCCATTAGTGTTTGGAGTTGGATAATATGGCATTGAGAATCCATTGTGTGAGACTCAGTGGCCATATTCTGATTAGCTATTGGGTGTGTACCTGAGTCTACAAGCAAAGGTTTTCTTTCCTCAGCAAATTCCTTAGGGTTTGCATGCTGTGATTGGAGTCACTATACATACTACTTGTTTTTTGTGTTTTCATCCCTGAAACAAAAATTGGAATACCAAAAAAATCAGTGAAGACTAGAAACAACTTAGTGAGTCAAAACTCTGTCCGTGTCAAAAACTAGTCCATCCTAAGTCAAAACTCTATCCTTGTTAGAAACTAGTCCATCCTAAGTCAAAACTTTGTCCGTGTCAGAAACTAGTCCATCCTAAGTCAAAACTTTGTCCGTGTCAGAAACTAGTCTATCCTGGTCAAAAATTAGTCCATTTTAGAATTGGTAATACTCAGCAATCGGAAAAAATCAAAATTTCTAGGCTCTGTCCTGTGAACAGTCATACGAGTCTGATAATTCATCATCCTATATCACATCCTGTGTCGTACAAGTTTTCTGGTTAGTTGTCCTAGACCCAATTATGTGTCGTACAAGTCATTTTATTCTGTCGTTTGACTCTGTATCCTGTGTCGTACGAAACAGAACTACTCTAAGTCTTTTGTCATCCTGCACATGCCCATTTGTCATACGGTACGAGGCAACAACTTGTACGAAGCAGAACTATTGTCGTCCTATAGCTGCTAAATTATCGTCCGGTCCAACAAATCCTGTCGTACGAGTCTCTGGTTTTGTCAGAACAGAACAGTCAAACTTGCCTAGAAACAGCTTACAACAAACATAATACATGTTATCATTTTTCTAAGCATAAACAGATCAAGACAGTGTACCTCTGCCATTTGTGTTGCACGATTTGGTCGATCACCTTTCAGCTAGTTCAATCAACTACCTATCAAATTTTAGTCACTTAGATAACATCTTATACATGATAGATCATTCTTGAAACCAGACTGAATCTTACACTACGCTTAGAACCAACTTAGATAACATCTTAGATAGGATAGATCATTCCTGAAATTAGACAAAATCTCAGTTGTTTCTCCCAAACAATACTCTAAATAAAACAACTAGCTTTGAAATCAATCTTGACCTCTGCATCACAAAACAACTTTAGGTCACACTAATCCATAAAAATGCGTATTCAAACCAAGAGTTCTCATAAGAAACAAGCCAAAGGCAAAGAACAAACCTTCACCTATCAAGATAATCCATTCTATGTGAAGGATCCACTCACTGACATGCCGTCGTCATCAGGCAGACCAATTTTTGATGAACCGAAATCTCCCACTATACATGAGACATAATACAATGATGGAAACAAAAACGACCGTAATATTCCCAAAAATCATAATGACTCCTCATCATCAAGTGAGATTGACGAAGATGCTGAACCTCCAGAAAAAGAAATCCTTGACTCTCAGAAAGACAAAGAATTTAGAAAAATGATGAAAACTATCATGACCCGAGAAAAGGAAGACTATTTCTTAAAACTAGCAAAACAAGGTGCCAAACTTCCTATTGGATATGATGTTCAGACACTTGTTACTAAAAGGGAAGACTCACCTATAATCATGGTACATAAATAGTTACTAGCTTTGCGGATGGAGCTCACAGAGCTAAAGAATAAGGACAAGTCCCTGAAACAATATTCTTTGGAAACAATATGTCCCTTTCCATTTGACAAAAATCTACACATGCCTCCATTTCCTTCACGAGTGGAAATCCCAAAATTTGACAAATATGACGGTACCTCAGATCCTCAAGATCATGTTAGGGAATTTAGTGCTACTTGTATGGAATTCATGCATGATCAAACGTACCTCATGCGTCTCTTCCCAAGGAGTTTAGGGGGTCAAGCAATGGAATGGTTCTCAAGTCTACCCAAAGGAATAAAAACATTCAAAGAACTAATCCAACTGTTTTTACAACAATACTCATACAACATTCGATATCCTGTGACTATGATCGATCTTTGTAATACTCAACAGAAAATAGGGGAACCTCTTCTTACCTTTCTCCAATGCTAGAGAAGGATGTTCTCTAGGTACCCACGACCTATTCTAGACTCTAAGAAAATGGATATATTTGTCAATAACTTGGTCCCTGAACTGAAATATAGCATACAAATGCAAGTACACCCATCATTTAACAAAATGGTAGATAATGCCATTCGAATGGAGGATGTGCTCATAAAGAAGGGGGATATCACACCTTGGAAAGAAACACAAACATGATCTAGCTCCAAAGAGAAGAATAAGTATTAGAAATTTGCCAAAGACAACAACAAGAATGTTGTTAATGATGGGGTAGTAGACACTATCAAAACCAACTCAAAATCCACAATATTCAACCTGGCTAGTGGTACACAAGCACTTAAAGCTGCTGAGATTGCAGCATAGAATCCGCCAAAGAAAACAAAGGAATGGTTCAAAGAAAAGTCTTGGCTTTCCAAACCTAAGCGTGATTTTACTCCTCTTGGAGAATCATATGAGTCCACTTTCAAAACTCTATTGGCAAACAACTTGATAACACTACCTGATAACTCCAGACCATATGATCCAGATGTCAAACCAAGATGGTGGAGAGAAAATAAATATTGTGACTTCCATCGGAATAAGGGTCATAACATAAAGAATTGCATGAAGCTAAAACATGAGATTCAGGATCTCATAGACACTGGTAAAGTTGTTGTTGGGAATCATCCAACCAATGCTGATCATAAAGCATTTAAAGACCCTTTGCCTACTTACGAATAAGGTGATTCCTCAAAGACCAAAGGAGGTGCCAAGGTAAATTATGCTTATGCCAGCCAGGACAACGTTATCAACATGATTGAACCTTCACACTCAGAATATTGCAATGTGATTATAGTTCAAGATAAACCAAATGAATCATGATATGCAAAAGCTCTAACCAGATCTCAAAAGAAAGTTACCCTCCAAGGAGCTAGTTCTTCCAACCCGGCTCAAGAAACATCAAATCCAACAGCCTTGCCAAACAAAAAGAAGGAATAAACCTTGGATAAATTTAAAAGATTAACCTCATCATCATCCTTTGGATACAGTGTGGTTGAACATTTAAAAAAGACAAATGCTCAAATTTCAATTTTTGAATTGCTACAGCTCTCATCTGCTCACAAGGAAATCCTAGACAAAGCATTGCTCACTACCAACGTTCTAAAAGATTTAGACATTGATCGGTTTAAGTCTATGGTGGGTCATTTGACTTCACCTCATTATCTGACCTTCTCTGAAGAAGATGACAATTCATTAAATCATCCACATAACCAACCATTGCATATTGAAGCCATGATCCACAAACATAGAGTTAAACGTGTTTTGATAGATGGAGGTGCGGGGTTGAATATCTGTACTTATCATCTGCTTACACAACTAGGATTCTCTAAAAATGTCATTGATCTAGGCAAGAAAATAACAATTAAAGCCTATGATGAAGAAGAGAGGACCTCCAAAGGTCTGGTATCATTACCAATCAGAGTGGGACCGGTAGAGAGAGATGTTCTTTTCCAGGTTCTCAATATTCCATTGTCATACAATATATTACTGGGTAGACCATGGATTCATGAAATGAAGGCAGTACCGTCAACATATCACCAATGCTTAAAGTTTCCTTATAACGGAGCCGAAGTCAGTATTCCTACTGATACAAATATCATCTGTAATGCATTGACAAAAGGTGCAGATACTTTTGTGCCTCATAATAAGGCAACCTCTCCAAATGAAGATCCAGAAACATTGATGAAAGACTTAGAAAAGAGATTGAAGATTACAGATATCGGCATGGATGGCTACAAGATAGAACCGATACTATCATTAGTTTCTCTCCCTCCATCACCAAAATAGTTGGGCAAGCCATCAGAGGCTATGAGGACACAAACTTCAGCTCCAAATACTATATATAATGGTCTCTTCATATAGTCTTCCACTTCCTTAGCGGATGAAATAGAAGAGGATGTTGTGCTTAACTGGCTCTTTAAAGAAGATAGTCCAAATGAGGAGGTACAACATTGTGAGATTTCCTCAAACCAATATGGTCGTGGTTACAAAATGATTTAGCACATGGGGTACTGGTCCTTTGGGCAAACAAAAAGAAGGTATTACTGAACCAATTCAGCTACAAACCAAATCAACACATGATAAGGCTGAACTAGGATACAATCTGAAAAGGACATCAGAACAAAAACATGTTTCTAAATCTAAAGGCTCGAAAAAGATATCGCCTTTAACATTACATGAAGAAGACACTAAACAAACAAAAGTAGAGTGTAGAAAAGAGAAAGAGGAATCAATGGTCAAGAAAGAAGAAATAGTCAATGCTCAAGCTTCGACGGTATCAACTATGATAATACAAGAAGTTGAGGTACCTAAGGATATAAGAGATGAAGTTGTAAGAATCAAAGAATTGTTTGCACCATTAAAAGTTCCAGTCACATATACTGGCAGGCAACAAGTAGATGATTTGGAGACTGATTCAAACGAGTATGAATGGGGTCCTGACTATCTTTCAGACATAGCCACTACAAAAACTCCAGAAGAATCTAGTGGTGTCATAGATGATACTCAAGAGATGATGCGCATAAAAATAGAGAGGGAAATACAAGAAATTAGACAAAAGAGGCAATCAAATTATGAATAAGCATTGAAAGAAGGATCAATACCAGAAAGCTTCTCATCTATGTGTCCTTATCCTAAAACACAACAAATCAGTTATAGCACTACAGAGGAAGAGTTGGAAGCTATAGAACAAGAACCAGTCATCAGTCCAAAAGAAGCTGATTGGAGTAGACGACAAAAAATGACAAAAATAATGAGATCATGTCAACAGGTGTGTCAGATACAAATGACAAATGAACTACAATATGAAGGAATTTGTAGCATTAAAGATGTTGGTATTGATACCATACATATGCTTACTAAATCACCTGAAGGAGACTTGGAAACTTCATCTGATGACTCTGATGACTCTGATGACAGTCCTGTTCATGATGATACCCACTCAGCCTCAAATTCTGAATCATCTGATACAAACAATGAAAAGTTGCCTACTAGTCTTATTGTTGTTAAACCATGATATGACGTCCAGTCCGGTGTAGTAAATGACATTACAAGTATGTCTATTGGATTAGATTGATTAAATATTAACGTGGACTTTAATAATGATGATCTGACTCTTCCTGGTCTCGAGACACTTATGGAAGGTATCATTCTGGAACTCGACTTTTTGGTCTACAGTTGTGATAACAATACTGTGAACGCTCTTGAACCTATCCAAAATTTGTCCTTAGTACATCCTGAATTGATTGACTGTACTTTACAAAATCAACCCATGGATATACCTACTTTTGCCAATGACTATACATTATCCTATTATCTCAATGCAGTCGAACCTATGAACTCTTCCACCATTGAATGGAGTGAAAATATGACTGAAGAGGATATCAAGTATCTTAGTTGCAAAAACAAGAAAAATAAAAATAAAGATCTAATGGCGAAAACCATATTGTGGCGGTGTCAGAATCTAAAAAAGAGAAAATAAAGGACGTACCTAAAGGTGAAAACCTCTTTGAGGCACCTAAAGGTGAGATACTTAGTATACTGCCCAGTCATTTTCAGGAGTAGTCTTCCATATTGATCGAGCCAACTTAGCCAGTGTATATCGGGAATCAAGAGACACAACAAATTATTCACGTAGCTCAATCACTATCAGCAGAAGAATTGAAGGATTTCACTCAGCTATTCTTAGAGAAGAAAATAAACTTTGCATGGATGTACTCTGATATGCCAGGCTTGGATCCTGATCTCATTATGCACCATCTCTCAATCACACCAGGAGTAAAATCAGTTAAACAAAAACTCCATAAGATGCACCCGCATGTCACACTATTGGTCAAAGCTGAACTAGAGAAATTACTCAAAGCTGGATTTATCAGAGCAATAGATTATGCTGAATGGATTTCCAACATAGTATCTGTGTCGAAGGTAGATAAATCTATCAGAGTTTGTATATATTTTAGAGATCTCAACAAAGCATGTCCAAAAGACAACTTTCCATTGCCAAATATTGATATGATAGTTGACATGACGGCTGGGTATGATATGTACTCACTAATGGACGGATTTTTCAGCTACAATCAGATTAAAATTGCTCCTGGAGATCAAGAGAAGACAACTTTCACCTGTGCGTGGGGAACCTTTTGCTGGAACGTTATGCCATTTGGGTTAAAGAATGCAGGGGTGACCCATCAAAGAGCAGTTACAACTATCTTTCATGACATGATGTGTAAGAATATGGAAGATTATGTTGATGACACCTTAGTGAAGACTATGAAAAGATCAACACATATTCAAGAGTTAGGTCCTATACTTGATAGAATGGAAAAATTTAAGCTCCAATTAAATCCAAAGAAGTGTGCATTCAGAGTGACATTTGGTAAACCACTTGGCTACACCATTTCAAAGAAGGGCATCGAGGTTGATCCTGAGAAGGTCCAAGCTCTAATGGAAATGCCACCTCCAAAGAACATCAGTCAAATGAGAATTGTACAGGGATGTCTCCAATCCATTAGAAGATTCATTTCTCAACTAGCAGACAAGGCTCAACCTTTTACAAAAGTATTGAGAAAAGGAATAATATACAACTAGGATTAGCAGTGTGAACAACATCTTCAGCAGATCAAAGAGTACCTGTCTAATCCACTGATATTGATGCCACCTATTCAGGGTGAGCCACTAATCTTATATATATCAGCTACTGATTCATCACTGGGGGCACTTCTAGCACAACAAGATGACAACAAAAAAGAATGAGCTATTTATTACATCAGCAGGACATTGGTGTCTTATGAAATGGGATACAATATAATAGAAAAAGCATGCTTGGAATTAGTCTTTCATCATAGAAACTGAGGCACTATATGCTAGCACATTCAGCCAAAGTGGTGGCCAAAATTGATCCACTCAAGTATCTTCTTAATAAAGCAACACTCACCGAAAGATTGGCAAAGTGGGTAATGATCCTTACAGAGTTTGACATTGAATACGTGGAACACAAAGCCATAAAAGGATAGGTCATTACTGATCAACTTGCTGAAGCTCCACTTGAGGATACTCAGCCACTACACATCAAGTTCCCAGATGAATCAATAATGCATCTTACTCAACAACCATGGAAGATGTTCTTCGATGATTCCTTTACTCAAAATGGTTTAGGTGCTGGCATACTATTCATTACTCCTTAGAAATATTCAATTCCAAAGTCTTATAAGATTCTATTCCCTTGCACAAACAACATTGCAGAATATGAAGCTTTGGTGAATGGAATAAAACTAGCCATTGAATGGAAAGTTGTTGAATTACATATCTATGGATATTCTTAGTTGGTCATTAATCAAATCAACGATACATATCAGACTCGAGATGAGAAATTGATGCCTTACAAGAGGATGGTAGACAATTTCAAGAAGTACTTTGCTTTTGTATCATTCCAACAAATTCCTAGATCAACGAATAGAGCAGCAGATGCTATGGCTACCTTGGCATCTATACCTGAGCTACAAGAGTCCAATTTTCACTTTGATTTCCTGGTGGAAGAGTTATATTACCCTGCTTATGATTCTCCTGAGACCCAAATAGTCTGTTCTATTATTGGACACGACTCATCCCGATACAGCCACATCTATTCCTATCTATGTGATAAAATTATCCCTGAAAACCTTACTCGTAATGAGAAAAGAAACCTAACTCGAAATGCTTTGCGGTATGTTATCATAGCTAATGATTTATTTAGACGAGGTTTGGATGGTACTTTTCTTAGATGTCTAGAAACTGAAGAATCTAAATGTGCATTATCGGAAGTCCATGAAGGTATTTGTGGATCTCATTCGAATGGTTTTACTTTAGCTCAGAAACTATTACGGGCTGGCTACTACTGGTCAGATATGGAAAAAGATGCCATAAAATTTGCTAAGACTTGTGAGAAATGTCAGCTTCATGGAAATCTCATACATGCCCCAGCAAGGCACCTCATACCATTTATAACACACTGGCCTTTTCAAGAATGGGCCTTTGATCTCATTGGTTAGATATATCCGGCTTCATCCAATAGACATAAATTCATCATAACTACTACTGAGTATTTCACCAAGTGGGTAGAGGCAGTTCTGCTCACCAAGGCAACTGGTAAACAAGTCACCTTATTCATCCTAAACTATATAATTTGTAGATATGGGATACCTTCGTCCATCATGATTGATAATGGAGGACAATTCAAGAATAAAGATCTAGACGAGCTTTCTGAGAAACTCAAAAAAAAGCAACACTAGTCATCAGTAGATTACCCTCAAGGTAATGGATAAGCTGAGGCATCTAACAAAAACCTACTGACTATCTTGCACAAAACAGTGAACAAGTTTGGGAAGGATTGGCATCTGCAGCTCAATCCTGCACTATGGGCTTATAGAACCAGTACCAGAACACCTACTAGGGCTACACCTTTTCTTTGGTGTACGGGTCCGAAGTAGTATTACCTATTGAAGTAGAAATACCATCTCTAAGAGTTTCATTGCAAGGTCTTGTTACTGGTGAAGATCATAAAATATCTAGATTGCAAGAACTCGAATTGCTGGATGAGCGTCGGCAAGTGGCGTTTGATCATCTCAGAGTGTATTAGAAGAGATTGTCTAGATAGTATAATAAGAAAGTTTGACAAAGAAAATTCCAAGTTGGTGACCTAGTTTTGAGAGAAAATCCAAAAAATCAACAGTTTCGCGACAATAAAGGGAAGTTTGAACCCAACTGGCTGGGTCCCTACATTGTTACTATAGTATTCAGCTCTGGTGCCTATCAACTCTCAAACTCGGAAGGAGAACAGCTTCGTGAACCGATTAACACCATCCACTTCATGAAATTCTTCGCTTAGCACTCTCTGCTCCAGCAAACTTGTATAGTTGGAAAAGTCTTGAAAAAAATCCTAAAAATAAGAAAAAGTCCTGAAGAAATCCAAAAAAAAAAAAAGAAAAAATAGAAAAGAAAAAAAAAATAAGAGAGAGAAATTGCCCTGGTGAAAACCTGGTAAACAGGCACCTTGGTAAAAAATAAAATGAATCTTTGCCAAGCAGGTGAAAACTTGGCAAACAGGCGCCTCTTGTACTCAAGCACTCCATCTATCAACGCAACATTGGCATTTCCCACTTTCAAGCATCTTTTGCTTTCACTTGTACATATTTTCAGTCACTTTTGTGACATCCTAGTTCATTGGAACCCTCATGACTTGAAATTGATCAACGTCCTAGTCTTAGGTTACTCGAAAGAGCACATTACATATCCTAAGCAGTGTCAAACAAGTCATTATTCCGTCAGTGAAACCTAGTCATCCACTCTGAGTCAGTTACCTATCTCCTGACTACTACAGAGTTTTTATCACTCAGTTCACAAGCAAAACAACATAACGGAAAACAATTACTAAACAGTTTGAGCTATGAATGCAAATTTTCTTTGTATGTTGTCTTTTATATTGATTTTCGATTATTGTCCCTCTGAGTAACTCGAGGAAGTCTATTGTGACTAAGAGAAACAAGGATTGGGGGCATAATATTTTTCTTTTTTTCTGCTTGTAGGAATGATCTCGATGATCTAGAAACATATAAATTAGCTGGGTGTCTGTGATAAGAGCCTTCACATTAAGGTGAAATCGCCTCACATACCTCGACTCCGATTTGTATGCTATAGGGAGGTCCATATCATTTCTTTGTTTGTTTTGAGGGAATTTCTTTATGATGCAATTCGGGTCCCTACGAAATCTATCCAAGGATATGAATGAAAAAAAAAGGGTCATTACAGACAAGATAATTAATATTGCACATTGAAAAAGAAAGGAACTCTAACATGCCTGTTGTGTTTGTTATGCTCAGTGATGAATCTTAAGTATTTTAAATCCAGTGACTAGGTTTAGGTTGCATTTCGCATATCATTTTGCATTTCATTCGGCATTTTTGTGAATCTAGAGTGATTTCGGTATGGTAATAATCTCTTTATCTTCTGAATGAGAGCTGAAAGCATCATCATTTCTTATGCTAAGTGGTCTTTTTATCATTATTTCTTCGATCAAGTACTTCTGTTTTGAGATGTTTAGCTACATACATAACATTTCATATAGATTCATTCATTTCATTTCATTATTATTCATTTACATTGATCTTATTGCATAGAAAAAGGAAAAAATTGCATTACTCATTACTCATTACTCATTTTCATTCATTTATTTGCATATAAAAAAGAAACCAAAATATAGACATCCATAGTCATTTGCATTACATACATTCATGCTGAAATAAATGCATACATATAGAATAAAGCATATAGAAACATCTCATAGTCGATCAACACAAGTATGATGAAGTCAAATCAGATCTCATATATATCATATCAAGTCTAAGGGTACAAAATGATGTCCAATGACATATACAAACTCCCATCAGAGCAAGAATCGTACCGGCTACAAAAAAATGGGCGTGTCTACAAAAAATATCCTAGCTACAAAAAGCATCATCTAGCTAGCACCCTCTCCCTCATCGCCTAGTGGAGGAGGAGGAGCCTGATGCCCGGGATCCTAGCGCAGTGCTCGTGCTCCCTCTGATCTAGCCATATACTGTGAATAGGTTTGCACCTACTATGCAATAGGAACTACGACATTATATGCCGCCACATAATATGCAGCCCTACTGCTCTGGAGAAGCACCTCATGCTGAAGAGACTCTATCTCTGCTCTTGACTCAGCTATCAATGCTGTGATCTGGCGATCATGCTCGGCCCTAATCTCGACCAGCTATCACTCTCGCTCCACCAGCTGAGTCTAAGCCACTATCAACTTTGACTATAGCTCTGCAAGGCATGCTCTCATTGACCATCCTGTGTCAACCCCCTGCTCTCTCGTAGGCTCTCCACTGCCATCTCCACCTGTGGCTCCACCCTGCTCATCCCACCGCTACTAGACCTGCTTCAGAGCTGCTCTCTCCTCCTCTCTGCCACCCAACCTCAGGCCTACTCTCCCAAGGGATCCACCTATTACTACTTATCAAATTGCCATTAGTTTAATATCCAAAGTCATACTATATTCTAGTCGGTTAGTATTACCGAATCATGCAGCCGGTACACACAGAGAAGTCAGTATGGACAGTCTAGTCGGTTACTAAAGAAAGCAGTCACAGAACACAGTATTCACTGAGTTGTTTATCGAGTAAAGGTTCATGGCTACCGAGTGGTATAATTAACTCACTGAGTTGATATTCACTGAGTAAATGTCTTACTAGATACATTGAACCTGGACATGCACATGAAAATGTTTTACAAGATCGAGGCACATCTAACCATTTTTGTGTTGGAAATTGCACTAGGAGATTGTGTATGATTACAAGATCAATCTAACCTATGAGATATTTTGTTTAATCGAAGAATCTTTTTGTAATATCGGAGCAATAAATCAGATCACCACTGTAAGAGATCTATATATATAGCATGATTTAAGGGTTAGATATATGACACGATATGATGTGATAAGAGATGCAATGAGATAGCAGTGTGTATGCATGAAGGAAGACTATTACAGAGACACAGAGAGGTCACCGAGAAGGTTATCAGTGAACAGTCAAAAAATAGAGTAAACAGAAGGGTTTACCGAGTTTCATTATGGGTTACTGAGGTATGCTACAGGCTAGGTAATCTTATTTAGAGCACATAGAATCTGCTTTAGCATTTCAGATGTAAAGTTGCAGATATTTGTAATGATTTTATTGTAATATTTTGAAGTTGTAAGAGAAACCTTTAACAAGGTAAAAGACTCTAACCAAGTCTATAAATTGTAAATCCTTTAACTAGGTGCTACACTTATATAGTGTTGTAAAATCCTTTAGTAAGGTAGATCTAACTGATCTTAATACTCCTAACAGGGTAAGCTATCAGAAATAGCTAAATGTAGCTCTAACCAAGCATTCTTTATTATTGCAGTAGTGAAGTTGTAGGTGCCATCCCCACCGCAGTTTTTCTCTCTAACCAAGAGTTTCTGTGTGACCAAAATATATGTGTTATGGAGTGAATCATGTATGAATGTTATCTGTTGATTATAGTTTTATTTTATATTACTGCACTATTCTATTTATGCATAACAGTAAGGTTATTACAAAAGAAAAATTTAAAAGTACTGATTCACCCCTCCCCTCTCAACACATTAGCTTTCTATATTGGGCCTAACAATTGGTATCAGAGCTTGAATCTTGGAAAAGGGTTTAACCACCTAAAGAGAAAGATCTTAGCAATGGAAGGCTACAAACAATCTCAGAGGATTGTGCATCTTCAAGAAGAGCTGGATAATGCAAATCAAGTGATTACAGACATGTAGAGGCAAATGCAAAAATCTCTGAAAGTAAGGAGAAGATTATCTGATGACTTGCAGGATTCTCAAGAGCTAGTGGAACAAATCGAGACATCATCTGAGAATAGTATATCTTAAGAAACTGAAGAAATGATTGGAATGTTGAAAGAAAAGAACAAAGCATTGGCTGATCAACTAAAAGCAATGAAAAGAGAACATGAACATTTCAGTACACAAATGATTGAAAATCTAGATGCATTAAGGAGAGCTGAGGATAAAGCAAGAGATCTACAAAGAGAGAAACAACAACTTGAAGCACTAGTATCTGATAAGGATGATGAAATCATAAGGTTAACTGGTATTCAACAAAATATGACAAATCAACTAGGTTATGCACATCATGAAGAAATTCTGAAGAATGATGAAAATCAATCATTGAAACTTGAAGTATCAAGGTTGACTGGTGAACTTGAAACAGAAAATAAATCCAAAGAATCATTGAAGAAGAGTTATGAAGCATCAAAGATGTTGGATGAGCAACTGAATAGAAGAAGACTCTACAAAGATGGAGGACTCGGTTATAAAGGAAAAGACTCTACCAAGAAAGGAAATAATAGTACCGAGAAAGGAGAATCATCAAAACAAGTTGAAAAAAGAAATAACATCAAAAGGAAGAAGCCTATTTGCTACTACTATGGAAATCAAGGTCATACTACCAACATATGTTAGATCAGAAAAGGTAAGCAACCGAATATCTCTAAGTCCAATGGATATTGTTATAATTGCAATAAATATGGTCACATACCTAATCAATGTAGAACAAAGTTTGTTAACAACCATCAGAAGGCAAAATTCAAAGGGTTTTGTAAAAACTGCAATAGATATGGACATAGTACCGAGAGATGCTGGTTTAAGCAAAAGAACAACATGAAGTATCCACACCGAGCAAATAATGGAGGTTACCGAATTTACACAGATTCTCATCGACAATATGCAGCAGTACCATGGGATTACAATACAAGGATATGGTGTGAATGTTGTGGAAGATATGGACATATAAGTGCCAACTGTTTTATAAGGTTTGGAATGAACAACCGGAGATCATGGAGAAATCCCAATATGGCATGTTTTCATTGTCACAAAACTAGACATTTAGCTGGAGATTGTAGAGATCAATCGAGAAGAGACACTGAGGAGATAAAAGAAAAATTCAAGATAATTTGGAAGAAGAAGGAAATTATGTTTGATGAAGAAAGCACCTTACCTACCGAGTTAGGTACACCTATTTCAAATTAGCCAAGAAAAGGTATGAAGGGACTGCATTCTTTAAAAGTTAAACCATAACAGTTCCTATTTTATTATGAACAAGAATTCAAAATCTGCATAGTTAAGATGCAATTAGTCAGTTAGTATACTATACAGCAAACCTGTCAAGTCGGTGTATATAGGAAACCTGTCAAGTCGGTTATCAAAGCAAAGTTGAATACTTGGTGAAAACAAAAAATAAAGTAAATCGGTAAAAGGTGAACCGAGTGCATTTAATACCATGACCTAACCTACACGGAGCCCGATAAGGTATTTTTGAGTACTTAAGAGTATTTTCGTGGTCATTTTCATTCACCCAAGTTTTTGAGAAGCAGAGCAGAACGAATCAAAGCGACCAAATTTCATTCAGAGCAAATTTTCAAGGTAATTACATCAATCTATTCACACTGTTTAGCTGGTTTCTAATCTAGTCAAATTGCTAGTGTCTACCGAGTGTGAAGAGTAAGCTACTTGTAAACCCTAAGGATAACCTGTCAAATTTTTACTCGAGATCTACCATGGCGCCCAAGATCCAAGACCCTGTAGTTGTCCAAAATGTGGAGAAGCCATCTTTGAAGTATTCCCTAATTCCTAAAGTCACCTTAGAATGAGATGATAAAACAACATTTTCACTCATCCCGGGTCGAGTCTTATTGGTAGAAGATGTCAGATTCTTTACCAAGTTCCATGTTGAGGAACTCAGTCATGTAGAGATTAGTAATGCATATGATGAACTGCGGATAGATGGCAAACTGGATAGTAAATTTGAACATATCAGAATCAAGGGATTAACTGAAGCCCTAGTCTATCCTCATGTGTTCAAACCCCAATGGGTTAAGTTTGTACTGAGCAGAGTACATGATGATTTCATGTGGCTACAAGAGCAACCGTTCAAGATCACGAAGGAAGTCATTCACCTGATCACCAGATATCCCATCTATGATCATGCTCGTGCATAGAAAATGATATCACAAAAGGAGCTAGTCAGTCTAACCGGAGTAGAATCTGATTACCGAGGACTGAAATTGAATAATGTCACTGATGCTGAACTGAAATTTGCAATCAGAGTCATTGGTTATTGTTTCTTCCAATCTGCAAGGGAAAACAGTGTACCATGTGCTGCAGTGGACCTGGCCTACAAAATAGTAAAGAAGGGAATGAAAGTAGACTTGTGTGAAGTACTACTAAAGAACTTATTTGAGAACTTGAACACAATAAGGAAGCCGAAGAAGAACAACTCGGAAAACACACTCAAGTTTGGTTCACTACTTGTCTATATGTTTTTCTATTTTGAAAAGTTCTTTCCCTTAGTCGGTAAAGTAGTATGGGAGCTACACCGACCTATCACCCATCAAATCAATGATTACATCAAGAAGTTAGGAGATAACTTTAATGATGTCATGGATGATTACTTTAGCAAATTCCAAGAGAAAATGCACAACAGGTATAGGATCCCACCACAACTGGTTGAAAAATACAAGGACAATATTTGTTTTGAAGTCGACACTCATTACTGCTATGTAAATGATGTTGAACCAAGGATTCAGTCATTGCAACCAATGGTTATGAAATTGATTATGACATCACACAACAACAAATTGATGCCTACCTATCATTGCCAAGGCATGCAACTGAACTAAGGTATGGAACCTATGAAGAGGTAAAGGAGAAAGTAAAAATGAGCATTGTAGTCCCTACAACTACAAGGAAAGCAACAAAGATGATAAAAGATGTTTTTGAGAAATTCAGAGAAGAATCGTCATCTACACCTATCAAAGGCAATCTTGCCATTACCAAGGAAGAATCAAAAGCACAGGAGGCTGCAATAACATTAAGCACAGAGTTGCCAAAGGGAAAAGTTCTAAAAAGAAAGAAACAGGACATTACAAAGGCCCTACCGACTCCACCAACAAAGAGACCAAACACCAGAGAGTCAGCTGCATCACCGAGCAAGAAACAAAAGATTGTTACTGGTCCTAAGGTAACAAAAACTTACAAGAAATCTACTCGGAGACTCATTTTGGCAAAAGAGTCGAGTGATACAGAGTCTGATGATGCTAACAAATTCTAGATTGTGAAGAGCAAAAAGGCAAACATTCACAGTGTTGAAAACTTTTGTGCCAATCTCAAGGAATACAGTGGATTTGCAGGATTCAGATATGTTAAGTATGAGTCTATGATGAGAAATGACAGATTGAAGAAGCTGTCATATGTACACTTCTGAAGTTTTGGTTAGCACCATTGGAACTAGCAAAGTCACTTCCAAGTGAACTCTACTCACATATTGATAACAGATGGAAATATGCAATGGATTCAGAGAGACAAATAAGAGAAAGAAGTCTTGTCCACTTATTTCCTGACATGTCCATAGCTGAAATCAAGGAGCATTTGTCCACATACAATTCAAAATTTCTTGTGAAACAGAGAGCCTTAAAATTGATGAATGGGCTATATATTGACGTGGAGAATGAGACTAAGGCCAAGTGGTAGGAGATCTTCAAACAAAAGGATGTCGGTGAACAATCTCAAATTGAAATTGTTGATGTCACCAAGCAAGATCCAGATGTCACCGAGCAAGGTCCAGACCCGGTTGACACAATACAAATTGATGAAGATATAATGGATGAAGCTACATCGGAGCAAGAAATGATTGAAGGCATCACTTATGCGAAACTTGTGTCTAGTGAATCGGTCTTAGAACAAGTTCAGTCTTATCCGTCGGTGAAGCCAACAGTACCAACCAAAGCCCCCAAGGACACTGAACAAGTTACCGAAGGTAACAAATCTGAAGCTATAGAAGATACAGGTAACAAGTCTGAAGCTGTAGCAGACACAACAAAAGATCAATCATCTCAGGGACAGACAAGCACAACAAATATTACAGCATAGACCCCTAGCACCAAGCCATCCAAAGACACTACAACTGCTATAGGAACAGTGCAAAGTGTTGCATCTACCAAACAACCTACCAAGGGACAACAAGCCTCAGAAGCACTTGTCTTAGTGCCCCAGACAAAAGGAAAAGAGAAAAAGGTGAGAAAGCATGGTTTTAAATTTGACTTATCTAAACTGATCATGTTGCCCAATGTCGACATCTCCAAATTAAAAGGGTGAGAACTCACTGAATTCGGTGAACTATACAAATCAAAGGCCGAACAGGAGAAACAACTGGCAATACAGAAAAAGAACAAGGTACTTCAAAAGGTTAGAACACTGCTCACAAAAATGCTACCATCAGCAACAGTGTCAATTGATGCAGCCATCCATATTCAGTTGGATGAACTCCTTAATCAAATTGAAACATCTGGAGTTGATGCATCCGAATACCTAAGAAAGCTCAAGGATAAAGAGCTCATAGCAAAAATGATAGAGGAAGTCCAAAAATCAATTGCTGTTGGCAAGGTAAAACTTGTGAAATTCATTGTTGAGTTGACCCCTCAACTCAAGCACATTCTTTATTTATTCCAGATATTGTGTACATTTTCTTTATTAAAGACATCAAAAATAAAACTGATGCAATTGAGAAAGAGATCACCGATCTCTCCTCCAAGTTGACCACTGAGCCTAATTTAGTTCAGACCTTTTTCAAAAAGCTACAACAGCTCATTGCTCAACAGTTAGAATTGAGGAATGAAGAGCATAAAATTAGGATGGATATAATGACCCTTCAAACATTATTCCTTCCTCATCTCTCATCAGTCCAAGAGCAACTTAACTAAGCTACAAGCTTATCGACTACCCAAGAGGGAAGCACTCTTGATGGCTTGATATCACTCTTATCTGATATTCAAGCCCAGAACTCATTAATGGAAAGTCTCAAGGACTCACTCTCAGTCACCCTCATTGATGCTCGAACCAAGTATAAAACTATTTTTTATCAGTTACCACCTTCGGATG
The DNA here is from genome assembly GCF_030272615.1 of Cryptomeria japonica. NCBI lineage: Eukaryota > Viridiplantae > Streptophyta > Pinopsida > Cupressales > Cupressaceae > Cryptomeria > Cryptomeria japonica. The sequence continues at coordinate 480,630,201 of NC_081414.1, read as the reverse complement.
CAAATTAAGTTTTTAATGTTTGTCAAAAAGGGGGAGTAATTTTATGTTACTACATAGGAGAGGAAAGCCCAGCAAAGGGGGAGTAATTCTACACTTGGAGACTAGTACAGTTTTGATAACACAATTTTGAGTATTATATACAAGGGGAGTCTACCGAGCAGAATATACAGAGCATTCAGTGTACACAAGTACAGTACAGAACTAAACCGAACATGCAAATTCAGAGTTATGTATAGGATAATGATAAGGGGAGTATATCTGCATATACTATTGAGTATTGTACATATTGTCAAGTATAGTCATTTTGTCAAGTATTTTTTTTAGTTATGACTTTGTAAGTAGTTTTTGTCAAACATCTCAACTAATGTCAAAAGGGGAGATTGTTACTACTTATCAAATTGCCATTAGTTTCATATCCAAAGTCATACTATATTCTAGTCGGTTAGTATTACCAAATCATGCAGTCGATACACACAGAGAAGTCGGTATGGACAGTCTAGTCGGTTACTGAAGAAAGCAGTCATAGAACACAATATTCATCGAGTTGTTTATTGAGTAAAGGTTCATGGCTACCGAGTGGTATAATTAACTCACCGAGTTGATATTCACTGAGTAAAATGTCTTACTAGATACATTGAACCTGGACATGCACATGAAAACGTGTTACAAGATCGAGGCACATCTAACCATTTTTGTGTTGGAAATTGTACTAGGAGATTGTGTATAATTATAGATCAATCTAACCTATGAGATATTTTGTTTAATCGAAGAATCTTTTTGTAAGATCAGAGCAATAAATTAGATCACTGCTGTAAGAGATCTATATATACAACATGATTCAAGGGTTAGATATATGACATGATATGATGTGATAAGAGATGCAATGAGATAGCAGTGTGTATGCATGAAGGAAGACTGTTATAGAGACATAGAGAGGTCACCGAGAAGGTTATCAATGAACAGTCGAAGAACAGAGTAAATAGAAGGGTTTACCAAGTTTCATTATGGGTTACCGAGGTATGCTACAAGCTAGGTAATCTTATTCAGAGCACATATAATCTACTTTAGCATTTCAGATGTAAAGTTGTAGATATTTGTAATGATTTTATTGTAATATTTTGAAATTGTAAGAGAAACCTTTAACAGGGTAAAAGACTCTACCCAAGTCTATAAATTGTAAATCCTTTAACCAGGTGCTACACTTATATATTGTTGTAAAATCCTTTAGTAAGGCAGATCTAACTGATCTTAATACTCCTAACAGGGTAAGCTATTATAAATAGCTAAATGTAGCTCTAACCGAGCATTCTTTATTATTGCAGTAGTGAAGTTGTGGGTGTCATCCCCACCGTAGTTTTTCTCTCTAACCAAGAATTTCTGCATGACCAAAATATATGTGTTATGGAGTGAATCATGTATGAATGTTATTTGTTGATTATAGTTTTGTTTTATATTACTGCACTATTCTATTTATGCATAAAGGTAACGTTATTACAAAAGAAAAGTTTTGGAGTACTGATTCACCCCTCCCCTCTCAGTACATTAGCTTTCTATATTGGGCCTAATACCACCCTCACCCCTCTGCTGTCCAACATCAACTCACACTCTGCTGCTGCTAGCACCAAGATCACCACCAATTCGTCATGGAACATCTGGTCTCTGGCCCTGTCCCTGTCTCTAGCCCTGTCCCGTTGTCGGTGCGGGGGCATCATCCTCCACATCCTCAATATGAAGAGCATGCTCTCCTAGATCTATAAACCAAGGGAATGGATGCTATTGAAAGTAATCCTTGTACTGGGGAAATACCCCCGCATCTACTATATCATCTAGGTAATCCCACCTCAGACGGTGTAAACCTATCAGCTCCTGCATCGCTAAAGCATAGGATAGCCTAGGTGACCATCCCTATCTCTCCTCATCGGCATATCGAGAATACGCTGTATACTCCTGAGAGATACCCTGAGGCTGGTTGTACTACCTCATCACTCATGAAATAATGAATCGCTCCACAATAGTCTGTGATCTCGCAATCAGTGGGCGTGTAACAAAAATTTCTCTCCGAACCACCCGCCAGTCATCCCATGACTCCAACCCCCTATACGGTCTCCCTATGACAGCTATCAGATCATCGAGCTGTCATCGCCAGAAGTCTATCTTGCCTAGATGGGGCTGCATAATATATCCGGCATACCTATAAATAATTGGCTGCCCTGGCTCTCTACTATCATCAACTATCGGCTGACAAATGGGAAGGTGCTCCCAATCCCACACTTGTAAAATGTACACCCCTGCAGCCATGCTTCGCCCATCTCTATAGACAATCTCATGCATCTCCCGATACATGTGGGCCAACAAACAAGAGCCCCAGCCAAGTCTCTAAGGGGTCTCTATCAACCTCTCCAGCATACGGCCCCATCCACTCTGAAAACCCTATTGCCCTCTATCTAGCATCAAGAAGCAACCAATGAAACCTGCTAGGACACATGCCAGCAGATACTCCTCACTGTACCTGCCCATCAATATATCCCAACTCATAGAATGAGTCAAGATATCAGGATCCCTGAATACATTCCTAAGAGCCTGTAGTCTAGGTAACGATGCAGTATCATAATCCACCTTATCCCCAGCAAAAGGGATACGAAGGATCCTGTACACATCCTCGGGAGTGATAGTCAACTCCCCAACTAGAAAATGAAAGGTATTATGCTCTAAATGAAACCGCTCTACCAATGTTGTGAGCATCCTGTGGTTCGCACGGATATCAAGTAATCTCATCGGGTGAGTCAAGCCACACATATCAACATGAGCCTGCTCAACCTCAAACAAATCACAAACCAAAGCCATAGTGGGAGGATATACATATTTGAAAAGCATAGGAGGTAAGCACACCTGCAAAAAAAACCCAACAACGATCATCATAAAACATTCCAAATGAGCCTACAAGAGAAGTTAAACATCACGCAAATCCAAATAAGTCAAATGCAAAAGCAAAATTTCATGTTTACACTTTCAAAAATGATCACTGTCTTTCGAACAACAAAACATAGTCAAACAACATCTCATACGAGTCAGGAATGGCTCTCGTACGAGTAAACAACCTCAAACAATGAAAAATTTTACACATCGCACGACAAAATGGTCTTTTAACAGACCTATCGTACGACACAAGGGTGAATCCTGTATGACAAATCTAATGGCTTCAAACAATAAAAGAAAATTTGCTAGTTTCTCGTACGAGACAGGATCTTGTCTCACATGAAAAACTGCGACACCCAACACAAAACCCATGGAAAATGTGAAAAATAAACAAAAAAATTCAAAATTGGAAACATAAAGAGGCTAAAGATCGATCACTTACCGCTAGCTTGTAGTTTCAAGGTCGATTGTGACGTCTCTGGTGCTCAAATCGATGCTGACGAGTAGGGACCACTATTTTTCTTCGCAGAAGGCTTTTTGAATTTTCAAACTTGGAGGGTTAAAATGAATTGAAAATGACACTTTCATCCTATATATAGCCTAAAACCTAATTTTTCAACTTGCTCCGATGGTCATGAAAATTGTACCCTTAGCTAATGTGCCTGCTCTGATTCCATTTTCGGGATTGAAATCAAAATTTGAGATCATCTTGTAGTCAATTTCACAATTTTGAACACTTAGCGCTTTTTTTCATCAAATGCTCATTCTTTCTTCAAATTGTGCTCAATTTCATTCTACACATCAACATTACAATCAACTCTACGCTCAATTTCTTATCAATCATCGCTGGAATTTTCAGAAACAAAAATAAAGATCCCTCGCTATCTTTCGATTTTGCTCCCGAGGGGGCATACTCATGACCTTATGACTTCACATCTCACAAGTCGAGAAATTTTTCAAATCTTCATCAAAAGTCGAGCAAAATCTTTCCAATTAAAGAAAATCAATCCTTATTGCTAAAGGGCATCTCAACTTCATCACTTCACATCAAGTTGAGATCTCTCGATCATCTGAATCAAATCAATCGCTAGGGGCATATCAGTTTCATCGCTTCAAATCAAGCTGATATTTGTCTTTCATCTGAATTAATCTATTAATGTTAATCAGTTTCATCGCTTCAAATCAAACTGATTATTCATTTAAACTTAAAGAGTTTCTTTGATCACACTAAATCTAAGCAGGTGTTCAGTATTCATTTCTTGATCAAGCTGAATGGTTTATTCTTCGCTCATCGTGTCTTGATCAATCAAGTTCAAGATTGATTTTTTTAAAAATCACTCACTGTATCTAAGATCAATCAAGTTCTAGATCAGTAAGATCCGCTTCTTGATCAATCAAGTTCAAGTTTGGTATCTTTGTTTTCTATTATTCCTTAGTTCAATCAAGTTTGAGATTGGTATCACTTTAATCAGACTTCATTCAGCTTTGTCGCTTCAAATCAAGCTAAACACCTTGCTTTTCATCTAGTTCGTGATCAATCAAGTTCAGAATTGGCATCTCCTAGACATCACACATTCTTTGAATCAAAGCGCTGCTCGCACATTAATTCAAAGAGGGGCAAATGTAATACCCTAAAATTGGTCATCTAAACCATGGGCCCCTAATCTCGACAACATCACCAAGGTCCTAACCAAAGGCAATTAAATTAATCTTGAGCACATTATTAATTCTTTAATTATCAAAAATCACATGGCAAATCAAATACTCAACATTAATTAAATATTTATTTAATTAATCAAATCATTTCCAAGAATATCATTTTGATCAATTATCCCATTTTAATTTATTAAATATCCTTGCATATTTAATTAATTAAAAAATTTGTCATTCAATCATGCAAAAGGATTAATTTATTACAAAGAGTTGAATTGAAAATAAAACAAAAAAAGAATTGAATTGAGAGAGAAATCTAACTTGAGATATTATTTCTTTTTCTAAATTTAGAACTTGAAATCAGAAAAGCAATTTAATTGAATTATTGAATTATTCTCTAAAATTGGAACTTAAACCTTTTCAAAAACAGAAAAAGAAGTTCAGCTGCATTGAAAAGACCTTTTTCTTGAATAAATTAAAGAATTATGTATTTTTATCAGATATGCATGGAATTAATTTATTATTATTTTCCAATGCAACTTGAACTTCTAATTTGAATGCATTTCAATTAAACTATAATTGGAATCTATCTCAAGGTTAACTGAACATGATTTCTTAATTATTTCAATTAATCCTAAATTGAGCTTTTTCTCTTGTGATTCTCTATAAATTCAGTCTTCAACTCTCATTCCAATTCACCCCAGAGATTTTTGAGAACACGCTTGGAGATTATTATCACGCTAATTTCACTCTAGAGTCATTGAAAATTATTGTGCTTTTCTAGATTATTTGCATCCATTTTACATTCATTATTGCTTGCATCCATCGTTCGCTTGAATTGATTATTATTGCTTGAATTATTCATCCATCTTGCATCCATATAGCTTAATATCATAAAGATTAAATCCTTCATCTTGGTGTAGTCTAGTCACTGGTATTGCTTATAACAATATGAGAGTAATCTTATACTCGCATCTTTTAGAAGGCAATTAGTTGCTTTGCTATGGTTTATTTCTTATTGATTATTGATTACTAACCATGCATATAATGACTTAATTGAAGTGTTGTGCTTGCAGCTACAGGTTCACTTGTTCACACACACACAGTGTGACTTTAATTCCTTCAAATTAGTTTTATTCTTCGTCAAATGGTACAGGCTATGATTGAATAAAAATGATCCTGATAGAACTGTTATTAAACATGATAATGGTTTTATAATGCTAAATACAAGGTCATTTGAACCACTTGGGGATGAGCCCTATGTTCTTCCAAGCCAATGTGAGCAATTATTTTACTCAGAGGTTCCACATAAACTGGGTTGGTCAATTGTTATTAGACATGATCCAAGAGGAAGGCCGATAAAGTATAATGTGATGGAAGAAGAAGATACTGAAGAAGTAGAAGATGAAGTGGATGATGATCACGATCGACAGTTTCTCAATAATGAAGAAGAAGAAGAAGAAGAAGAAGAAGAAGAAGAAGAAGAAGAAGAAGATGATGATGATGATGATGATGATGATGATGATGATGATGATGATGATGATGATGATGATGATGATGATGATGGTGATGGTGGTGATGGTGATGGTGATGATGGTGATGATGATGGTGAAGATGTTGATGGTGGTGGTGGTGATGATGATGATGATGATGATGATGATGATGATGATGATGGCGATGATGACCTTGATGTTCATGATGATGAAGAATGAAATGTATGAGGTATGCGATTAGTATATTATCTATTTAATATTGACTTCTTGATAGAATTTTTTTTTACATAATTAATTCATTATGTTTTGAATTCTAATGCCATTACATAATTAATTCATGATGCACCTTTTAATATGGAGATGGAGATAGGGAGAGTGACTATTTATGTGACATTTTTTAAACTATGTTTATCTATGGAAATTGGATTGTTTATTAGCTATGTGATGGATGTTGATTTAAAATACATATGTGATGGATCACATGCTTATGATGATGCATGTGACATTTTTTGAACTTTGTGTTTATTTATAGAACGTGGATTGTTTATTACCTATGTGATGGATGGTGATTTATGATACATATGTGATGGATTACATGTTTATGATGACACATGATATGTGATGCTAATTGTGATGCTCAATAACATATATGATGACACATCATGTGATGCTTCTGATGCTTATGATACATATGTATTTATTGTTTATCAACTTACAAATGTAGTAATGCTTATGATGCTCAATTGATGGTGTTGATTTCAGGTATAGTCCCTGTGTGATGTTGTCACCCTTGGTGGGAACAATCCGTTGACTATAGACATCATCAACCATTTAGTTGAGGATATTGCATAGTCTACATAAAGTAAAGGTAAGGAATTAAATAAATGACAATGATTTTGATGACAACATCTTTTTATTATTTAATACTCTTTTTGTCTACAAAGTTCATGTTGTTCATGTTGTGTACTATGTAATTTTTAGCTAACATAAGATAATTGAATTACATTGTATAGGACCCTGAACCCCTTTAACGAGGATCCTGCATAGTCTCATGGATGGACAGGTATAACTAGTCAATACACCCTATAGAAACAGTTTATTTTTTAAAAATTACTTGGAAAACAAACTTCCTCAGTTTTTCAAACCTCGACATTAGCAGTAAATCTAATACATTTATCAACACTTGAGGCCCCAATTAGACTTATTCCAATTTTAATCCCAAAATCAACTTTAGGGCTGACTTCTTCATCAACATTACCCTCATTTGCAAAATTTCTCTATCATTACCAATTAACTCTCTCATTTCATGGAGTGCAGGTAGGTGTATTTCACCAGATCATCCTTGATAGGATTAACTGTCATACCCCGTGAGTCACTTGTTGAACCGGTGAGCTTGGCCATTTCGATTTTGCTTACCATTCTTAGGGCTGACACTTCCCCTGTGTTACAAAAACCAGTGACTGCATGAATTGCCTGAGGCGTGATATCATGTGTCCTCTCCAGGTACATCTTGTCACCATGGACTCTGCTCAAAATGATCCTGATATGATCCTCTGTAAAATCTTCCAGAAAGTATACTGCATTATGGAGTTTCTTCTTCTCTAAGATACTAAACTCTGGTTTGATCTTTTTGTCCTTGCCGCAAAATAAACCTAACTGGGTGTGAATAGCTAAAGACCCTAGGTCTTCTATTTTGCAATCAATATAATCTGAATTTTCTTCTTCAACTATGACTCCAGCCGGAACTTGTGATAAGGCATTATATTTGGACTTCCTTTGAATAAAACTTTCTGACTCAATGGATGTACTAGAATTGGTATGAGATGCGGAAGCCATTGTTGAGTATTTCAAGAACACAAAAAATACCTTTACAACATGAATTTAGGGCTTCCTGATTCTACTTCACTCCACTATCCGTCGATTGCCAAATCACCGCTTTGTGTTCTCCATGACCACTTGCAAACTACATTTGAATCTCCTTTAAGATTTATCAATTCCTTGAAATCTTAGTTCAAATCGCCTTTTCTTCACTCTGCACTTGAAAAATTTTCTTCGCTCGAAAACAAATAGTGAGAAATGATTTGAAATATGCTTTTATACATGTCTCTCACCTACCGCCATTAATGCTCCTCTATTAGGGCATAAACCCTAATTTGCCTCTTTTACCATTTCTGGTCTTCTGCCAACTGACAGGTATCACATACCGGTTAAGGTCTTTTACCGGTGTAACTAGGGGTTCACAATCATTTTGCCGTTTGCTCCCCCTAAGCTTCTTTGGAGCTTAGTTTGCTAGTTCTGATATTTCCACACTAGGTGCAGAAACCAGTTCCTCTTCCAACATTGTTGGTTTCTTCCTCTAGGTTTTGTTCATGTCCACTTGAACTTTTTCAACATCAACTTCTCCTTTCTGAGTGATCGGTATATCATCAGATATACTCTTTCTGCTTCTGCAGAATCTTGCAATCTGACCCGGTTTGTTGCAGTGATAGCAAACCATTCCAGGTGCTCTCCAAGGTCCATTGTTCATATTTACATTCTTCCTTCTGCATGTAGTAGCAGTGTGACCATGTCCATGACAAGTCCAACAAATTTCTCTCCATTCAGTTGCCGATTGATAACCATTGTTGCCTGACTAATAATTGTAGGTATTAAACTGGTTAGGGTTCTAGTTTACAAAAGATTCAGGACCAGCTCCTTGGGTCCTCTGAGGATATCTTCCGGTATTGTTCATGACAGACCTACATTCAGATGCTCTATGCCCAAACTTGTTGCATGCATAACAATGACCATTGAACTTATTGGATCTAGGGATATTGTTGATAAAATATGGAAAATTATTGTAGGCTTTGCTCCTACATACATTGGCAGTGTGTCCTTCTTTAAGACAGTTAAAGCAAACAGGTTTGAATTTTTGCTTACCTTTTCCTTTGAGTGTCGGTTGCTTCTTTGATGCTTCAACATTTGTTCCTAAGGATTCTCCTTCCTCATGTCCAGAGAAACCAAGACCATTGGTATTCTTTACTGGTCTAGATGACTCAAGCTTTTGCTCTAGCTTGACAGTACTTTTGCTAAACTTAGCAAGTATTTCCTTTGACTTAGAGAGTTGTTTGGAGATAGCAGTACTGGTCTCCATTAGGCTTGCATTTTCAGAGATGGCTAGGTTCAATTCTCCTTGCATGTCTTCCTTTTCCATCCTGCTCTCATGAAGGCGAGCAGTCAGTGCACTAATCTCTTGTTTCAACTTAGAGATCTCATGATCTTTGTCCTTTACCCGATCTTCATCTTTCCTCCGGCTCTCAAGCTCTTGACTAAACCAAATGGTTAGTCCTTCCAACTCCTTTCTTAGATTGGAGTTTGAATCATTCAGTTTATTTACTTCTGCAATCATGGCTTCCATAATAGCTTCATCTTTAGAACTACTTTAAGATAGCTCCATCAGCTTCTCTGCATGTTCTCTCCTTTTTGCTTGAGATGCCTTGTATTTGACCATAAGATCATCATAGGCTTGCTCAGACTGAGTGAGCCATTGAGTAAGTTCCCTCAAGGTGTATTCCCCCATATCTCTTTCCAAGTGGTTAAACTTATAGAAAGGTAGGCTCTGATACCAATTGATGAATACTAAGAGGAGGGGGTGAATTAATATGCCAAAAATCTCTGTACTTAAACACTTACACAGTCTGAAGATAAACCAATAAAACAGTCTAACAGATAGACTGGTTATCACACATGCAAACCAAAATGCAAATAAAGCATTCACCCACAAAAGCAATACAACCATAACACAAGATATTTGACGTGGAAACCCAACTGGGAAAAACCATGGTGAGATGGAACTCACAAGTCACTATCTGCAGAATAGAAACCAGACTGGTTAAGGTCAGACTGGTTAAGGTCTTACAATGTTCTTCACCAGAACAGATCATATTAGGAATCTGAATCTCTGTTAGGAGATAAGTCCAATTAAAGACTACATTGTTAGAGGATTTTAGATTCATAGAAGTGAACCACCTTGTTAGAGGATTTTAAAAAGGCTTTTGGGCCTACTCGGTTAAGGGCTATAGACTTGTCAAAGATGTGAGTAATCAACAAGTGTTTGATCTATCTAATAGCACAAACTGCTTGGTTAGATCCAGTATAGCTCACTGCTAATGTATTTCAACATTACTTCAGTCTTCTCTATCTCTTTCTGTTACAACTTGATCTTCTCAAGTAAGATCGCTCTTACAACAACTCAACAACCACCTTAAACCCTAGCCACAACATAAACCCTTTCAGTAACAACAACAACAACTCAAACCCCTAGACATGATGTCCTTTTAAAGGAATCTGATTTCATGTCGGTCCAATAGGATTACATTATAATTTCCTAGGTTCAATGAATCTAGACATACTCAGTAACACAACACAAAAAGCACCATCAGTGTGTCGGCACCGTCAATCAATCAGTGGGTTGGTAACTCATCGCAAAATGTTGGTTGGTAACTCATCACAGAGTATTATCGGTTCATACAAAATACCGGTTGCTGACTTGACAAAAATGAAGACTAGTAAGAATGTGTTATGCTGCTTTGCTCCCTCGTACCAGTTGAGATCTACAAAATGCTTGAGGTTGACATGCCACTTCAGACCGGGAAACACATTCTACAAAATCACCAATAGTCTAATGACTAGAATACAACATACCGGTTGGAACAAATACTGGTTGAGCTCTAGCTCATACATATAAAGGGGATCTCTATACAAGTGTGTGTCCATCAATGACAATCACAACATAAACATAAAAAATGCCAACAGTTATTTGGTTAGGATCTATTCCTTTCTTTAAACGGTACATCTATTATGAATAATCTCTCCTTAGGGATGTGTGTGATCCTTCATCTCTATTTCTCTTTTTCTCTTTGAATATTACCTCTTCTTTAAAGTAACATTTTGCATATGTTAAATGTACTTTCTTGCATTGAATATTCCTTCATGTGAGTACATGTGTGTTCCTTGTTAGTGTTAGACAGATCTAATACTGAGAGTAAACTGAGAGAGGGGGGGTGAATCAATTTACCATCATAAATTAGAACTAATGCTTATCAAAACTATTAAGCTAGAGCACAAATAAATCAACACAATGAAGGATATAACATGAAAGAACACTACACACAACACCAATATTTTGATGTGGAAAACTTAGGAAAGGGAAAAACCACGGTGGGAAACCCTACCTACAATCAGATAATACTTCTGCAGTAGTATGTGAAATTACAATGGGGATTGCACTTTCAATCAGGCCAACCACCTAGAGATCACTACTCATCACAAAAAGAAGTCTCACTGACTTACAAAACATCGGACTACAATCCATAAAGAATGAACTATGAAAGTAGCATCTCCTAATGCTTGATATAGTTCCGGTTAAGCATAGATGTCTGCCCTATAATACCAAAACCTTCACTGAATGATATATCACTTGTTCACACATAAACCTTCCTTTGATAATGCATACATAACCATCAATCTCATTGATATGTAAATTACATGAATAAGTCACCTATTAATACGGTTCATCAACCTTATTGACAAGGTCGGCTAAACCCTAAACCCATAAACCCATAATAAAATAAATTACATTACATGGTATCACCATTCCAATATTATGATTTACATAACATAGCATGGACCTAAATCAAGTAACCAAACAATTCCATCCATCAAAAATTCTACTAAGATCAAAATCCAACACGCTTCACCAACCGGTAGAAACCCTTAGTGAAGTAACATAGAAAGTCTAACCGGATCCAAATAGAACCACCATAATAGCGCACCAGCCAATGCAAAGTCACCAAACACTCAGAATATGATCAAGAAGCACCTTCAACATGATAGAAATCGATTCCATAAGCTGGACCAAAATAGTCTAACCAAAACATCAAATTTCACTTACCGGTAAAACTAACCAGTAAAGCTAACTAGTACCAAGAAATACCAATTGGGAACATAAGCAATAGTTATTAGAGTACCAAAACATGAACCAAAAAAATATGGAAAACAAATAACCATCTAGAGTAAGCATCCAAAACCAATTCCAGAGATCTGATCATACCGGATCAGAATCATAGCCAAAACCAATATGATCACCAAGACTAACCAAGATAGGTTCAACTAGGATAGCCTCCAACTGAGATACAATGTTGACATCAATGAAAACACTTGACCAAATCCAACATATTTCCAACAATCTCTCCCTTTGGCATTGATGACAACACTAAATGTGAAAAACAAAAACATCCAAGTGCCAAGGAATGCCAACAATCTCCCTCAAAGATATGACTGATTTTCACATGAATGCCATCTCTCCCCCTTTGACATCAATGAAAAAGGATGGATACCAAACCAAAAAAATACTAAACCAAATAGCTAACTACTCCCCCTGAGTAGTAGCATCATCTCATCAACCCAGATCAAAGAAAATATATGATAAGCTTACCGGATTGATGCATTCCTACATCTCTAAGTCTCTTTCGAAGGGTTGGTAACCCCCAACTAATCTCTGAGATATTCAAAAGTATCTTTAGGCAATGGTCTATTTATAATATCTACATTCTGCTCCTTAGTAGGCACATAAACCAATCTGACTTCCTTTGCTTCAACCTTTTCCTTCAAGAAATTGTACCTTACAAAAATGTGTTTTGATTTGGAATGAAATACCGGATTCTTTGACATATCAATAGTAACAGTATTATCATAGTGAATAACAATAGGCTCATCATAACTTACCCTTATATCTTTTAACATTTGTTTCATCCATAAAATCTAAGTATAGTTAGTAGCAACAACTACATATTCCGCTTCAGCAGTAGATAATGAAGTACATGATTATTTCTTGCTAAGCCATGAAACCAACTTCTTCCCAAGAAAGAATGCACCGCCAATAGTACTTTTCCTATCATCCACATGTCCTGCCCAATTAGAATCCATATAGGCACATAATATGAAGTCATCATTCTTTGGATACCATAACCCAAGGTCTGTTGTACCTGCCAAATACCTGAATATCCTCTTGACAACAATATCATGAGTTTCTCCAAGATCTAACTGAAATCTAGAAGCAATCCACCAATCATTGATTTGTATCAACTTGGATTCCCAATCCTCCAATCATTAATTTGTATCGACTTGGATTCACTTTAGGGGATTCATCATCGTTTGACAATTTGCAGCCGGTTACCATAGGAGTACCGGCAAGTTTGGAACTCTCAATTCCAAATTTCTTAAGTAATTCCTTCGCATACTTAGTTTGACAAATGAAAATACCTTTATCAGTTTGAGTAATTTGCAAACCTAAGAAAAATTTCATCTCACCGATCATAGACATTTCAAATTCATTCTTCATATCATTCATAAATTTCATGCATAGACTATCTTCTCCTCCAAAATGGATATCATCCACAAAGAATTCAATGGTCAGTATGTCATCATGCTTAGTTTTTTAATATAGGTTACTATCAACATTACCTTTGCTAAAACCAAGCTTAGAAATATATTTGTCTAATCTAGCATACCATGCTCTAGGGGCTTGTTTTAGTCCATACAAGGATTTCTTCAATCTGCAAACCATGTCCTTATCATCTGATAAAGAAAATCCATTAGGTTACTCAATGTAGGCTTCCTCCTCAAGATCTCCATTAAAAAATGCGCATTTGACATCCATCTGATATACTTTGTAGTTCTTGTGTGCAGCATAGGCAAGAAATAGTCTTATCGCTTCAATTCTTGCAACCGGAGCATAAGTCTCACCATAATCAACTCCTTCTTCCTGTGAATAACCTTTGTAAACTAATCTAGCCTTGTCCCTCACAATTTGACCTTCCTCATTCAATTTATTCCTGAAAACCCATTTAGTTCCAATAATATTTTTGTCTTTAGGTCTAAGAACTAGTTCCTATGTCTTATTCTTTTCTATCTGATCTAATTCTTCTTCCATTGCGTTTATCCAATTTTCATCTTTACTTTCTTCAATAAATAATTCTGGCTCAATTTGAGAAATCAAACATACCTCTTCAATTGCTAGCCTTCTCCTAGTCACCACACCTTTGCTTTTATCTCCAATGATTTGATCTTTAGAATGATTTAGTTTCACATACCTGGGACTCTTTGAATTTTCTTGATTTACTGACTCTTTTTGCTTTTCCTCTATCATAGTTGAGTTTTTTGATGTTACCGGGATCACTGGTTCACTGTTTTGAGCAGCTTCTTGGATTACCAGTTCAGGTATGATAAATTCATCTTTTGGTCCACAATCATATGATTTGATCTGATTATTGCCTTTCTCATCCACCTTAACATTTATGCTCTCCGTTATCCTATTCAATCTTTTGTTATAACATATATATACTTTTCTCTTAGTAGAATAACCCAAAAATATTCCTTCATCACTTCTAGGATCAAATTTTCCCAATGCATCATCTCTTCTAATGTAACATTTACTTTCAAATTTTTTGAAATATCTGATTGTAGGAGTATGACCAAACCATAATTCATAAGGAGTCTTACCGGTATCACCTTTTATGTGTACTCTGTTGAAAGTGTATACAGTCGTATTGACAACTTCCCTCCAATAGATATCAGGCAATCTAGCTTCTATCATCATAGTCCTTGTTGCATCCAATATAGTTCTATTTTTCCTTTCCACCAATCCATTCTCTTGCAGAGTTCTAGGTGCAAAAATTTGTCTTCTGATTCTATTCTTCTCACAAAATTTGTTGAATTCACCGAATGTAAACTCACCGCCTTGATCTGATCTTAAACATTTTATCTTTAGCCTTGTCTTAGTCTCAACCATAGCTTTAAAGATTTTGAATTTCTCAAAAGCTTTAGATTTTTCTTTCAAAAATGCTACCCACATCATTCTAGAATAATCATCAATAAGTAATGTAAAGTATCTATCACCTTATAAACTTTTAGTCCTTGCCGATCTACACAGATCGGTATAAATAAGATTGGGCATTTCATTAGATTTATCATGTATACTTCTAAAAGAAGTTTTGACTTGCTTACCCATTTGACATTCTCTATATACCGGATTATGAGGTTTGACAATCTTGGGAAAATCTCTGGCAACCTATGTTGAACTGATATTCACTATGTAATCAAAATATACATGACACATCCTCTTATGCCATAACCAACTTTCATCAATCTGAGTAGTCAAGCAATCTTTCTCACTGAAGTTCAAATGAAAGATTTTTCCATTAGTCTTGGTTCCGAAAGGAATTTCCAATCTAGATCTATTGATGATCTTACATTTCCCATCCTTGAATTGTAAATAAAATCCTCTATCCACCATCTGACCTACACTTAAAATATTATGCTTTAAGCCTTCAACATAATAAACATTACCAGTATTAGTCTTACCATCCAATGATATTGTTCCCTTGCCTTGATCCTACATGCCTTGTTGTCTCCAAATCTAACTAATTTGCCATCAAATTCTTGTAGTGATAGAAATTTTCTCTTGTCACCGGTCATGTGATGTGATCATCCACTGTCTATAACCCATTCATCCTTTTCTTCAATTTTAGTAGCTAAAGCCTTTTCCTCAGTATGAATTCCTTTAATGATAGGTTTTAGAGAATCATCCTTGATAGCAATAAAAACCCAATCCTTATTAGAGCTTCCATTGCCAAATCCACTCACCAGTTCATCATCATCATCATCATCATCATCATCATCATCATCATCATCATCATCATCATCATCATCATCATCAATAATACCAAAATCATCATCACCAGCATAATAGCATGATTTATCCTTATTCCTTTTGAATCTAGGTGTTCTGATATTTCGGATTAGGCTTATAACTCTTCACAAATCTTTCATGATTCCTAGCAACTCTTTCAAGGCATCTAGAAGCAAACTGACCAATCTTATTGCATGAAAAACATTTAAAAGGGACGTTCCTTCATACTTACTTCCAGCTTGTCCTTTAGGAATTCTTCTAGCAATCAGGCCTTCCATCTCTTCAATTTCTCTTTCTTCTCTTTCAATGTCCTCCAAATCTTTACATACATCTCCTTCCAATCTATCATTTGTTTATCAGAGGTAGATGCTTTAAAAGTAGTTTCAGTTTAAGTAGCACTCTGATCTCCAAGTTCATCAAGCTTAAAAGCAGTCAATTTCCCAAGCAATGTATCTCTATTAACAGGGGTACTTGACATTGTCCAGAGTTCATTGATTGCAGTAGCCTTCATCTTATAAGTTGGAGATAGAACTCTCAAAACCTTTGACACAATCTCATCCTCACTAACTGATCTGCCACAACATTTGATTCCCATGAAAATCTCATTTACTTTATTAAAGAAAGAACTTATCTTCTCATCTTCTTCCATCTTCAAAGTCTTATACCTTACCCAGAATCCTCCAAGTTTTGTAATTTTCACTTCTTGGTCACCTTCATAAAGAGTTTCAAGCTTTGTCCAAATTAGCTTTGCATTCTCCAACTCTATGACATTCAATAACTTTTCATCAGATATGGTGCTTAACAATGATTCTTTTGTTCTAACATCATTCTCAGCTTTCTTCTTTTCATCAGTAGGTCCCGATGTTCCAAAATTAGGATCATGAGGTAATACCCTTTCTCCACTATCTCCCAAACTTCATCTCCAAGACATCTGAGATGACTCTTCATTTGCTCCTTCCATATTTTGTAATTTGTACCATCAAATCTGGGACTCTCCTTCCGATAGGGATTGAATGTAGAACTAAATGCAGTTGCCATCAGATCTCCTCAAGTGGTTAAGATTTTGCAAAGAGGACCTTGCTCTGATACCAATTGTTAGACAAATCTGATACCGACAGTAAACTGAGAGGGGAGGGGGAGGGAGGGTGAATCAATTTACCATCAGAAATCGAAATTAATGCTTATCAAAACCATTAAACTGGAGCACAAAGAAACCAACACAATGAAGGATATAACATGAAAGCACAGGACATACAACACCAATATTTTGATGTGGAAAACCCAATAAAGGGAAAAACCATGATGGGAAACCCTACCCACAATCAGATAATACTTCTACAGTAGTATGTGAAAATACAATGGGGATTGCACTTGCAATCAGGCCAACTACCTAGAGCTCACTACTCATCAAAAAAATAAGTCTCACTGACTTACACAACATCAGACTACAATCCAAAAAGAATGAACTATGAAAGTAGCATCTCTTAATGCTTGATATAGTTCTGGTTAAGCACAAATGTCTACCCTACAATATAAAAACCTTCACCAAATGATATATCACTTGTTCACACAAAAACCTTCCTCTGATAATGCAAACATAACCATTGATCCCATCGATATGTAAATTACATGAATAAGTCACCTATTAATATGGATCATCAACCTTATTGACAAGGTCAGCTAAACCCTAAACCCATAATAACAAAAATCACATTACACGGTATCACTAGACCAATATTATAATCTACATTACATAGCATGGACCTAAATCAAGTAACCAAACAATTCCATCTATCGAAATTTCCGCTAAGACCAAAACCCAACATGCTTCACCAACCAGTAGAAATCCTTAGTGAAGTAACACAAAATTTCTAACCGGATCCAAATAGGACCACCATAATAGCACACCAGCCAATGAAAAGTCACCAATCACTCAGAATATGATCAATAAGCACCTTCAACATGATAGAAACTGATTCCATGAGACAGACCAAAATCATTTGACCAAAACATCAAATATCACTTACCGGTAAAACTAACCGGTAAAGCTAACTGGTACTGAGAAATACCAATTGGGAACATAAGTGATAGTTATTAGAGCACCAAAAAATGAACCAATAAAATATGGCAAACAAATAACCATCTAGAGTAAGTATCCAAAACCAATTCCAGAGATCTGATCATATCGGATCAAAATCATAGGCAAAACCAATATGATCACTAAGACTACCCAGGATAGGTTCAATCGGGATAGCCTCCAACCAGGATACAATGTTGACATCCATGAAAACACTTAACCAAATCCAACATATTGCCAATAGTTAGGACCTTTCTTGCTTGGAGTGGTACATCTTTCCTATGTATAATCTCTCTTTGGAGGTTTTATAATTCTTCTTATTGTCCCTATGCTTGGGGGCATTTATCTTTCTTATCCTTTATAAGGATCCACTTTTCCTTTTTTTTGAGTAGTGTTTGCTTATGATAGGATGTCATTCCTCAAGTGTGAAGTTGTTGTTTGCTCAAGGATTCTCTCTTATGCAAGAGGTGTGTATCTTTGACTAGAACCTCTTTACACTTGGAAATGTATATATATTTTAAACAAACCCCTTACTTAGGGTCAAAAGTATGACATCCTTCACCAATAATATTTTTATAATAGGAGAAAGGTAGGAATTTTTGTTATCCTTCCTCTCTTTTGGTAGAAAATGTTATGTTTGTTCAAAAAAATCCTCTTGGAGGTAGAGATATCTTTTGAGAAAATATCGCTTCCCCTCCAACGATTCCCTTTACACTTGTTGCAAGATTTCTCTTTTTCAACTATCTCGTCCTCGCTTTTAAGAGTATTTCCTCTTTATCTTGGATGAATGAACATTGTTGCCTAAAATGATATCTCCTTAGTGTTGAAGGTTTGTATACTTGTTTCTAGCTTCCTTAAGACATCAACATAGGGATATATTGACATCTTAAGTGGGGTAAAGCGTATTGTCCTCTTTGTACTAAATTATACTATATATCTTTTGCATGTCTTAAATGGGGTACTCATTCTTGAAACTAGAGAAAACAAACTCTTACATGAGATCCTTCATGCCAAAAACCAGACACGACATTTATATATGTTTTATACGAGGTGTACATTCTCAAAACTAGAGAAAAAAGGATCTTACATGAAATGTCCTAAAAAACAAGCATATATTTGTCTTACACAGGGTTACACAGTCTTTAAACTAGAGCAAACAAACTCTTACACAAGATGTTTCCAAAAGAAAAAAAAAATTACATTTACATTTCATGTCTTACACAGGTTGTTGCATGCTCGAAACCAAATAAAATAAACTCTTATATGAGATGATTAACATCTGAAACCAGATAGTTGCATACATAGTGTGATGAGTGGAACTAGTAAAAGACAACTAGACTATCCCTACTCTTCTCCCCAATATGGATCACCTAGCAAAACATAACTAGCACATGGCATCCATGTCCTCTCTCACTCTTCTTCTCATGGATCACCTAGTAAAAAACAACTAGAATGTGATATCCATATCTTTCCTTTCTTCTCATCATGAGCTCATAGATATTTTATTTCTATTTAATGGTTTGATGCACGCTCTTACTCTTTTTATGTGATCTCTTGTGTCCTTGTGATGGCATTTCAAGAATGATATTAGTGTGAGACATTTTGATTTTTGAGGTCTTGTTTTGGTTTTTAGCTTTTGTGTTGTGTGTCTTTTGCCTTTTATCTTTGTTTGTATTTGTTTTCCTTTTTGGTATTTGTCTTGTTTTTGTGTGCCCTTGCATGTGATTGTGTGAGTTAAGATCCTAAGATTGGGGGGCTTGGTTCCTCCAAATTAGTGATGTCTTGTACTCCTTGTGATCTAGCTCCTAATTGCTCATTTCTTTCATCTTTTCATCTACTTTGCCACAAGTATTTGCATAGGCTCATACTCTTGTTAAAGTGGGGGATAAATTTCAAGTCTTAAATTATTACAAGTCCAATTTACACCTCATGTCTATGCTCCTACTTTAGTGTGTCCTATCCTCATCCCCTTTCTAGGTTTGTTTTTGCCTATTCTCCAGCTTTGAGGCCATGAATAGATTTTTATGGGTCCTACCATTGGATACTGACTCATGTTTAATATTGTTTCTATCCTGATTATGGTGGGAATGCCCTGGTTTGGACCATGGCACCCCAAAATGCCTTGGTCTTGTTCAATCTAGCCCCAATTTTAAATGGGGTCAGGCCTATATCTCATTGGTAAGATTTGATCCTTGTGGCTCCACATGACCGTTGGAGGTCGGCTAATCGATAATTTACCTATAAACCCCTATATAAAGACATCTTATAAATTTATTTAGATCCTAGAGAAGATATCAATTATATATCCTTATTATTCATTCATCCATGAAGCATTCATTATCAAGCATTTTCAAAGATCTTCAAGGCTGCATATTCATACTTCAACCATTGTGGAGAAAAATTACATCAATCTTATGCACACATGTGTGTGATTAGAGTTTTGTCACGTTCATGCCATTTTATACAACATTTGTGATTACATTCAAAGAGAAAAGCATCATCAACAACAATTGCAGATCCGAGGTATATATATTCAGTATTTATTTCAGCATTTATATTATTTCCTTCAAGGTTAATTCCTAAATTGGGGTTTGACCTAGACAAACCCCTATTCCCAACAATTTCCCATTTCTTTATGTGTGCAGAATAAATAGGTACAAAGTTGTGTTTAGGAGGATCGATAAAATTCACAGAGATGAATCAAATCAACTTTCGATGATGAGAAAATCAAAGGATGATGGTGAATTGATACTAGCTAGTCTCAAAAAATTAGGATGAACTTCTGGGAACATATCTAAAACATATTATTTTTCTTATATCAAGGTTGGTGACTCTGTATGATGTTTGTAACTCACTATTTTTGCCCAATCACTTCAGTTATCACCTATTTTTCCCTAATCTTCAACAATCCAATTCAATTCAATTTAGGGAGGAGAAAGCCCTATCCAAGGAATCTTGGTCTTGCAAGGCTAGATCTATTAGATTCCTCTCCTTGCTAATGTAATGGTTAATTAGGTAATTAAGTGGTTTTATTATCTTAATTTAACCCTAACCCTAATTTTCTCATTATTATAATTATTATATAGTTGAGGCTGATAATAATGTTCACTTACTAGAGCCACATTAAATACCAATGTAAAAATGCCCAACTAATTTGTAACTATGTTTCTCTTTGATCATGTTTTCTCTTGTTGAGCTTCTATGAATGATCAATTTAATTCCTTTGAACAACATTCCAACTTAAGTAAATTAATCCAACCACTTTTTTTTTTCTATTTCAAATGGTTCTATACTTTCTCTCCAAGCTTCTATAAATTCTAGGTCATCCTTATGTTGGAAATATGGATGAATTGATTTATGTGTTGCATTGATGTTTTGTAATTGATGTCAAAACTACCTATTTTGGTTGGTTAGTTTGGTAGACAGGTTTTGGTTACTAGTAGAAGATCTTGTGTTACTGGTAAGGGTTTAAGGTTTAACCAATAGAGCTTTCACTGAGAATCTTTGAAAGGATGTGCAAGTGGCATTGGTGCAACTTCAAGATGGAATTCAGGATACAGAAGGTGATCCTTGATCGTGCCTCAACTAATTGGAGACATCACTTTGGTGTGGTGGACCCAAATTAGATCTGGTACCTATCTAGGTTATGGACCAGTATCATGTTAACGTGTTCCCTACATGTTACTGGGATGTTCTATGGATTGGTTATTACTGTTTTGGTCTAAAGCCGACATGGCATATCATTGTAATATGGATGTATGTAATGATCTTATTGTAATATATTTTAGGTGGCCAACCTAATTGGTTTATGCCTTAGGGTTTGTATAAATTGATGTAAGATTTCATTGTAGATCATGGGAATGGTATGGGATTGAAATATGTGTGTCATGGTCATGGAATGAAATATCATATGCAAAGGAGATTTGATTGATCATAGGTGATTGAACTAGGTTTAAGTAAGAGGTCAAAGGCCTCTGGTATTGAGCTTAACTGGGACCATAATCAGGCATGGTAGATGCTATCTCTGGTAGTTCATTCTTCTGGATTGCTGTCCAATTATCTTGAGGTGGTTATAACCTCTTTGTAGTCAGTGAGACTCCTTTGTAATGAGCAGTACGCTCTAGGTAGTGTGCCTTCCTACATGTGCAGGCCCCCTTATTGTATCACATACTTTCTATAGAAGTATCATCTGACTGTGGGTAGGCTTCCCACTATGGTTTTTCCCTTTACTGGGTTTTCCACATACAAATCATGGTGTTATATGGTATGGTTGCATTGTGTTAATTATCTATTTCATTCTTAAGTTTTATTGCTTACCGATATCTATTTCTACTATTCCGGTATTCAATGTTTATGTGCTCTGGTTAAAGGTTATAAAGTGGTTTGATTAATATAATTTGTTGACAACTAATTCACCCCCCGCTCTCAATTATCCACCAGTTATCCTAACGCCTTATACATAGAGATCTTCAAAACCCATTACTACACCCCTCATTATTATCAACAAGTTCCTTCTTCTACTCAACATATCTACAATTTTATTTGATTTTCTACTCATATATTTCAACACAGATGTAATTTTCCATAAACTCAACCCATCTTATATGACTTTGATTCAAACATTCCTTAACTTATCCACCTTGAACTATGATATAGACTAGGTATCTCTTCCTTGCATCATTCAAATTCTCACTAAAATAAGCTATTGGTCTTCCTTTTTGACTCAATAATGCTCCTATTACACTTCCTATATATTTAAAATCAACCTATAATATTTAATCAAAATTAGGTAATGCTAACATTGGTTGTTCTATTACCTTTTGATTTAGTAGTTCAAACTCTTTTGCTTCTACTAGTGGTGTGTAAATGGTACTAAAATTATTGATGAACTTGAAAATTGTCAATCCATAAAAATATCTCACTTATTTGATGTTTGATGATGTTATCCACTCAATATTTTCTCTCTTTTTGGAGCCATCTTCAATGCTTTCCTCAAAATGACATAACCCAAATATACTAGATTTATCATCATGAAAGTATAGTTTTTGATATTTATTAACAACATTTATTCTTTCAATGTCTAAAATACTTTCCTAATATGTTACAAATTGTCTTCTTTGGTCCTACTAAAAATTATAATACCATTAAGATATACAATAACAAACCTACCAAAAATATCTCCAATACCTCATTCATGTTAGAAGTACGACTATCGTTACACCAAAAGATCGACCTGTTAATGCTTGATACAACCACTAGACTTATAGAATCCATAGGAGGCAGTTAAGCCATGTCACAACCCAAGCATTGTGTTGCACAATACAAGGAGACCAAGGGCGCAGAACTTGCAACAATCCCCCAAGCACAAGTGAAGGGGTTTGAAAATATGAAATAGGTTCTGATACCACTTGTTAGAATTACAGTTGTCATTGCACCAAAATAGAAACCTATTAATACCTGATACAACCACTAGACTTGTAGAATCCACACGAGGTAGTTAAGCCATGTCATAAACCTGAGTGCTGTGCTGCACAACACAAGGAGACCAAGGGTGCACACCTTGCAACAATTTATAGTCCCATGAAAGTAATTCATATAATGGTTAACCCAAAAGGGCATGAACAACCACTCCTACAATCCCTCATTTGTCTTGAAAATGTTGGAATCAAGGTACACTGAGAGGGGGGGGGGGGGTGGGGTGTTGGCATATGTGCAGAGTATGATCACATGATGATATTGTATGTTGTCATTGATGTCAATATGCTGAAGAGTGAACCGGTATATTGAAGCTAAGCAACTAGAAAAGAGAACCAGTATGACGTTCTGAACCGGTATATGTGAAAAAGGTGAAGTGGTATGTTTGTCCAAGTGAACTGGTATGTTGAAATGTGAACCGATATATGGAATTTTTTCTCTCAAAGTTTCATATGATATGACTACCAGTTGGTAGTCTCAATTTCAAGGTTTCTGGTTGAAGTGTTCCAAGCCTGTGTGGTTCAACTGATGAACTCATGTGATGAGTTAGCATTGTAATGGAGATCAGATTGTGTTGCCATGTCAGCCTTGTGCGTGTGAAGGATCTTGCATGAAGGACATTGATCCTATCTACCTCGGGAATATGCGAAGTCTCTGTAAATGGTGGAGAAAGCGTGATGGGTTATCACCTCCATAAAGCGATGAAGAATGAACGTTGGAAAATGTCTTGAGATCTGTTCAAGACTATTGTATTCAATGCAAGGTGTTCAATAGTTAGGATTGAACCGATTGAAATTGCTTGACCTAAATGTTTATGGTTTAGGGTTTATGCTACCGACCTATCTGTTTCCTATAAGGTTGATGTTGTGTTTCATGTTGAAGTTGTTGGCAAATGTTGTGTGTGTATCTAAGTGTAGAGATATGTGATTCTTGCCATATCAGATAAGAGAATTGATACTTGCAGAGTGTGTGTGCATAAGGAAGGAACTAAAGCGGATCTGCATTGGCATTGAGTGATATTACCAGATCATTGTAATACCTGTTGATCTCTAACCACTTCAATAGTTGGAAAATCCCTCAACAGGGTATCTTTAACCAGCTTGTTGTAAATCCTTTAACGAGGTGACTCAAAGCCATTGAGTTCTTAAAAATCCTCTAACAAGGTAACCTTTAATAGGGTTTAACCCTTAACTAGGTATTCTAGCCAACCCTTAACCGGGTGATCCCTAACAGGATCGGTTCCTAACAGAACATGTTGTAACAGTCTTTAACCAAACTAGGCTCCTAAGCGAGCAGACTTCTAAAGAGTTCAAAGAACAGCTTGTAGGTATTCATCCCCACTGTGGTTTTTCCCAATTGGATTTCCACATGAAAATTATGTGTGTCATGTGTGATGCCTTTTCATGTGATGCTTTGTTATTTTTTGTCAAGTGGTGAATCATGTTGAACTAGCAAGTTATTAAATTTTTTATGGTAGATTACCTATTTATGCATAAGGATAAAGTGGAAATGAGGGAGTAAGTTGTATGGAAAGCTAAGTGTTGTCAGTTTATGTCTTTCACAATCTCATTGTGTTTAACCGGTAGTAATCTGGCCTAGACCAGTGTTAGTGATTACCAGTCAAGTGCACTGTTTGCAGTCAAACCTATTCAGGAAAATTTTTTGTACCTGTACTGATTCACCCCCCCTCTTAGTACCAGTTACTCACTGTTCATCATTGAGTTATCAATTGGTATCAGAGCATCCTCTAGGTCCTCTGTGTTGTATGCTTAACCGCTTGAGGAAAAGATCCTATTCAAATGATGAAGAGGGAAGGTCCAAAGTTCAACAGAGATAACTTTAAAATATGGAAGGACATAATGAAGATATACATTAGAAGCATGGGTGATCAACACTGGATCTATGTTGATAATGCTTATGTTATTCCTACCGGTACTCTCGCCAATGATCAAAAGAGAGAGACCCAGGAGAATGGGCAAGTCATGGAAGCCCTAATCAATAGTTTATCTGACATTGAGTTTATTGATGTCCATGATAAATACAATCCCAAAGAAGTATGGGATTCTCTTGAGAATATCTATGGCGGTGATGAGCATGTGAAACAAGCTAAGGAAGAGAACCTTAGGAGAAAGTTTGAAGACATGTGGATGGTTGAAGGAGAGACCATTCAACAATATGGAATTAGAATCAAAACTGTTATTGGAGATATGAAGAGTGTAGGAGGCAAAATAGATGATTCCACTATAGTCAGCAAAGTCTTGAGATCCTTATTACTGGTCTATGCAATAAGGGTTGCTTCTATTCAAGAGTTGAGGTCTATAGACAAGACAAAGGTATCCCTAGACTCCATCATTGCAAAGTTGACAGCCTATGAGCTAAATAACTATGATGGCAGTATTCAGAAGACTGAATCAACCTTTAGGGCATCTGCTACACCATCTAGAAAAGGAAAAGAAGCAAGTACCAGTGGTGAACCAAGACAGAGCAAAGAAATGGATGATGAGGAGATCCTATGTTTTCTTGTAACCGGATAGGAGACATTGCTGTAAACTGTCCTAATGGTGATAACAAGGACAAACCAGAGAAGTTCAAAGGAGGAAACCAGAGAAACTATTTTGTAGTAGTTGATGAAGGTGTCACTGATGAGGAATCAGAAGATGAAGAAAATGAAGATATTGTGTTTGTAGCAGTCAAGAAAGATGTGTTAGACAAGAAGGCTCTTGTCTCCCACTTTGATAATTCCAATGAATGGATTATTCACAATGGTTGTTCTCATCATATGATTGGTGATTGGAGTAAGTTTCTATCTCTAGAAGAGTATGATGGTGGTGTTGTCCATTTTGGTAATGATGCACCATGTATGGTCAAAGGTAGAGGGTCTAACTCTCTGAATGGAAAGAGAAGTGCTGACAATGTGTATTGGGTGGAAGGTCTCAGACACAACCTTTTGAGTGTTGCCCAACTAAATGATAGTGGACTCACTCTGGAATTCAAAAATGGAGTGTGCAAAATCAAAGGAAAGAATGGTGAACTGATGGCCACTAGTATGTAGACCAAAGGTAACCTATTTCAGCTGAATGCAAATGTCAGTACATCCCTTATGGCCAAGTTTGATGATAGTTGGATATGGCATAGGAGACTCTACCATGTAAAATTTGATAACATTGTGAAGGCCAGTAAGATCAAGGTAGTTAGAGGATTACCTGTGCTGAGAAAAATGGAAAATCCTCTGTGCAGAGAGTGTCAACTAGGGAAAATGTCTTCCTCAACCTTAAAAGGTAAATCTTTTACTGCAAACAATTTACTTGATCTTGTGCATACTGATTTGTGTGGTCCTTTAAAAACTAGGAGTGTGCAGGGAGATAGGTATTTTATGATTCTTACTGATGATTGCTCAAGAATGATGTGGGTCACATTCTTGAAGGACAGGTTTGAAGCCTTTGGAAAGTTTAAAGCTTTCAGAGCACTGGTAGAAAAGGAAAGTGGTAGAAGAATCAAATGCCTTAGAACTGATCAAGCAAGGGAATTCACTTCTAGTGAATTCAACAAATACTGTAAAGAGAATGGCATCAAGAGGCAACTGTCTGCCCCCCGGACTCCACAGCAGGATGGCTTAGCAGAGAGGAACAATCAGACTGTGGTTGAAGCGGCTAGAACTATGTTGATCCAAGGAAAGGTTGCTCACACCTTTTGGAGAGAAGCAGTGAGCATTGCAGTCTACACAATGAACCGGGTACTCATCAAGAAAGGTAAGGTTAAGACTCCTTATGAGTATTGGACCAGTAAGACACCAGTGGTAAGCTACTTTAGAATGTTTGGTAGTAAATGTTATATCAAAAGGAGTGAACATCAGAGCAAGTTCGATGCAAAATGTGATGAGGGAATATTCTTAGGATATTCCACCAAGAGTAAAGCTCTCAAATGTTTCAACAATAGGACTTAGAGAATTGTTGAAAGCATCAATGTTAGAGTTGATGAAACCTCTGAGAAACCCAAGGAAACCGGCAATGAGCAAGTAAGAGATGAACTGGTAGTAACCTTCTAGGAACTAGTTGCAAATCAGCCCAGTACCAGTAGCTGTGCTCCTACATCGGTAGATGTAGATGTTGATGAAGATGAGGATGATGAAGAGAAGTAAGAGGAATCTATTAAGGTCATACCTAGGTATATCAAACTCAATCATGATCCAAAGCAGATCATAGGAGACAAGGATGCAAGAATTTTTACAAGAAGAAAGGTCAGAGAAAAATCATGTATGATCTTTGAATTTGAGCCCAAATCATTCAAAGAGGCACATAATGATGAAGAGTGGATCAAGGCAATGGAAGAGGAACTTGATCAGATAGAAAATAATGGTACATGGTCTTTGGTACCCAGACCAAAGCATAAAAATGTCATGGGAACCAAATGGGTTTTCAGAAATAAGCTAAACGAGGATGGCACAGTGGTAAGGAACAAAGCTAGACTGGTGTGTAAAGGATATGCCCAAGAAGAAGGAGAAGACTATGGAGAAACCTTTTCTCTAGTAGCAAGATTGGAAGGAGTTTGTATGCTTCTTGCATATGCAGCTATATGCGGGAAAAATGGGTCAATAGAACTGAAAATGTGAAAAATAAAGCTCTAGGGAGACTTGTCCACACACCCACAAGACTTCTTGGTGCAACCTATGGAGTCATGAAGTATGGCTCAACTTCCCAAGGTTGGTTCCATGGTTCTCTATCTCACAAGGTCCCTCAAACCAATTTCTCTGCTCTCAAATCACTGAGCAAAGTGGTTTAGGGATGACAAATGTAAGAACGAGGGATGCTTTGATAGATTTTAACATGAAATGTATCCTAAGCTATGCATGATCTAACAAATGCAATAAACTAGATTATAAGATGACAAGATTAGTAGCAAGACTATCCTAGCATGATATACTAGTCTATGATTAAGCTAAATGATAAGGAAAATACTCTAAACATGCATATTTAGATTAATTCCTATTCAAAAGAGAGGCTAAATGATGAGCATAAATGAGATATTAAAGCTTGCATGGATTTGAGTATAAGTGTGATGCTAAAGACTTGGATATATGAAAATGGAGGAATGTGAGCTCTATTTATAGCAAAAATAGGGCAATGGATGGCTAGGATTGAAAGATTTAATCAAGGGTTGAGTTTGAAAGTTGGGAATCCATGTTTGAAATTTTCACCAATGAAATGGTGACAATTGTCAACATAAGGTTGGGTTGAGAAGAGAGGTAGCAAACATTAAATGCTTGAGAAGACCTCATGGTTATCTTAGGGGGTAAGGGTTAAGGTTAAGTTAAGATTACCCATTGGATAAAGCTTTTATCCAAAGGATAAACTCTTGTGCAAAGGATTAAGGGATAACCATGGTCAAAGAAATGAATGCTTGAGGAGACCATTGGGTTACATGGAGGTTGAGTTTAGGGAAATTCTTTAATCATGCTAATGGTTTGAGTTAACCATTAATGGTTTGGGAGACTTTCAAAATTAGGTTGTTGAAGCCTTTAAGGGTTTTCAAAGACTTTGAGGGTTTGAGAAGTGACTTCCCCTTGCTTAGGGATGTGACAATATTTAGGAGATGGGTTAGGCTAATTTAGAAGTGATTAGAAGAGTCTAGAAGGGGTTAGGAATAGGATTTAGGAGGCAAGTGGGATAGGATTTTGCAAGTGGATGGAGAGATAATAGGATTTAATTGAAATAAAGTTAATTTAATTCAATTTGGTTGCAATTTGGGGAAATTAAATAAATTAGATTTATTCAATTTAGGATAACTATTTAATTAAATTTGAATTGAATTAAAAGTGGATAGAAGGGATTTAATTGAATAAAATGATTTATTCCATTAAATGGAAAAAGAGGCCTAGTGAATTTAATTTAAATAAATTGAGTAATTTACTTAATTTAAATAGAGAAATGTGGGTGATTTAATTAAATTGGATTTAATTAAATAGAAAAATGAACATAAAATATTCATTTAGGAATATGGTCATTTTTATACATCTACATTTTGCCCCTCTTTGAAGTCACGTGTGTGCACATGTTAATTCAAAGAAAATGATGCGTCGTTGTGATTTATGATCAGATAAAAATTTTATGTTGTTTTGAGATATGTCATGCCCCAGTTTTGATAATTGATGTTGATAATGCCCCCTTGGGAGATGAATCAAAATTTGGAAAATTTGATTTGATTTGATAATTGTGTTTGCATTGTAAAATTTTGGCTATGTGGAATGCTTAATTTGATTCATCTCCCGATAATTGATGTGTGCGAGGGTACGAGGAAGACCACGAGTGAATTACATGCTCAATCCCCTAACCCTAATTTTATTTTACCCTATAAAAGGGGAAAAGTGCATTGTTTTGTCTCATTTGTGCTTGTTGACCTTGGAGAGAGAGACTTTTGGAGAGAAGACAAAATGCCTACTCCGTATTCTATGCATCGATTCAAGCGCATTCGGAGGTATCGGAGGCCTACCACATATGGACCACTAGTAAGTCAACCTTTTTGACCCCTTTTTGATTTTTGATTTTGTCATTTTTGGTCATGTTTTGAATTTTGGCATGCGGTTTTTTCGTTTTAACGCATAGGGGTCGTCAGTTAGCGCATACCAAAATTTTTGTAGCGCTTAAGGTTTTTGATTTTGGGTAGCATCCGAAAACTTTAGGGTAGCACATAGATTTGCTTGGTTAGCACACAGCTGTAGTTTAGTGCATTAGGGACATAGGGTAGCACAGAGACTTAAATGGGTAGCGCATCAAGTAAACCTAGCGCATTGGGTGTAGAGGGAGTCGCATGGGTAGGGGTAAGTAGTGCGTAGGTTAGACCTAGCGCATAGGGTTAGATAGGCAGTGCAGTCAGAAGATAGGTTAGCGCATGGGATAGGTTTAGTGCTTAGTGTAGATTAGATGATGCATTGGAAGAAACAGAAAGCGCATAGAGTCAATCTAGCACGTGGGGTAGATAGGATAGCACATGGAGAAAATAGGTTAGCGCATGAGTTGGATTTCAGAGTGTAGCCAAATTTAGTTAGCGCATGCGATAGGTTTTGCGAGATAGGATGATTTGTGAATGAGGAAAATTCATAAGATAAGGTCAGTTTTGCCGGGATAGGTGTAAATTTCTTGTTTATGTGTCCATTGTCATGGTTTTGATAGTTTGTCCAATATGAGTGCTGATATAACTTGGTTTTGATTTGTGATTTTTCAAGTTATTTATAGATATTAATATGGAATTGATATAAACTTGATTTGATTTGCATTGTTTCAAGTTAATATATGTAGAGCTTGAATTGTGTTACAAGCTAATATGATTGTGGAACTTGAGTTGTTTTACAAGTTGATATGGGTTGGAAACTTGAGTTGTGTTACAAGTTGATGTGATGTGGGAACTTGAGTTGTGTTACAAGTTTGATATGATTTTTGAAAACTTGAGTTGTGTTACAAGTTGATATCGATGGATATGATGTAGAACTTAATTAGATTTTTAAAGTTTTCAAGTTTTTGATGTGATTTTGATTTTGATATCTATGTTTTTATGAGGAAACTGATATTGGACTTGTTTTTCTTTTTGATAGGAGTGATTGGGAGTGGTTCAGTCACGTGAGCGGTTCCATAGACCATGGGCATTGATACCATGATTGTCACAGGCTGATATAGAGATTATTGAGAGATGTGGCCTGTATTCCCTATTAGATATGCCTCGGTTTACTGTGAACCGGGGTTTACTTACAGTGCTGGCAGAGAGATGGCATAGTGACATGAATACCTTCCACTTTGCCACAGGTGAGATGACGGTGACCCCAGAGGATTGTTATTGGATCTTGCGTATACCTGTATTAGGTGCACTATTACCTTATGAGCAGTCAAAGGAGGGCGGGACATAGGCACTTCGTTGGATATTTCATGATGACATAGTTTGTGGATATGAGATCCCTTGGCAGGAGTTTTTGGATTTGGACTATGTGCCTCTTCCATTGGTACTGGTAGGTTTTATAGGTGGTTTCCTATGTCCCGACCATAGGTTGAAGGGACTATCTATAGGATGGGGATTGGTGCTGGAGGAGATGATGACACAGGGTCGCAGGTTCACATGGGGATTGGCTATGCTAGCCCACTTGTACAGGGACTTGCATGAGGTAGTATACCTAGGTTAAGATAGTTTGTCAGCTAGTGTGACACTCCTATAGGTATGGTGTTGGGAGCACATTCTTACAGCTAGGCCACTGGTGGATAGAGATAGGCCTGTTGGGTGTGCATACGCATATGGATATAGGGGGTTAGTTGTCCAGTGGAAGCTGGGCAAACTTGATCATTGGAGGAGGGTATTGGATGAAATTGATACGGTCATCTGGCGGCCATATATAGGTTGTGAGGTTTGGGCTGAGGATGGGCTAGAGATGCCATATGTTTTTATGACCCGATATTTGATAGGGTGGACCCCATTTGTGATCGAGAGATTTTTGGTTACTAGAGTTTTGCGGCAGTATGGTTGGCAGCAGAGCATACCACATGGGACCTATTTGTATGCATGCCAGAGGTAGGATATACTGGATTGGGGTCTGACTATTGATAGTGCAGTGGTCGTAGAGGAGTTTGTGCAGTTAGCGAGCCAGATATGGGATCGTACCGTGGCAAGGATATCAGATCCAGTGGAGATGCGGCCCGCTTTTGATGATGATGTGGATGAGGGAGGGGGAGATGGGGATGAGGGAGATGATGGAGGAGGTGGAGGAGGACAAAGAGGGAGAGCAGATCGGGGGAGGAGAGGAGATAGAGGTAGAGATGGTGGTGATAGAGGGGTGCGGGTGGAGAGAGCAGTTCGATGAGCTATGATGGATAGAGGGAGAGGAGGTTTGGCTATCAGAGCAGGGGGTGAGGGGAGAGTAGGAGAGGTGATAGAAGTGGTGGGAGGGACTAATGAGTTGAGACGACCACCTCAGAGGAGGAGGACTGATGTACTACCTCCACCAGCACCGAGGATAGGGGAAAGGATGTGGAGTGCATCTTCCCAGGTACCCTTTCAGATCTGAGTTGTAATGCATCAAGAGGATGCTCAGATTAGGACCCTATAGTTGATAGTGCAATAGCTACAGGCATAGTTATTTGCATAGCAGCATCAGATTACCCAGCTGACCCTAGAGCATGATACAAAGATAGAGCGGTGGGGTCAAGCAGAGGAGCTAGCAGGGAGCTTGCAGAGAACGACATCAGGTGGTTCGATGAGAGACACTCGAGAGAGCTGGCTTTGAGAGCCAAGGAGGCAGAGTACTATTGACGCCACTATGAGGATGCGGTGCCTAGGGAGCGTCATGTGCAGAGTTTTGTGCAGTCGAGATCGAGTCGATCTCGAGAGACTGGGTCGCGGTCAGAAAGCAGAGGCATGATAGGGTCTCATAGATAGGATCCACCTAGAGATCCAGGGGCTAGGACATCTGTGGCGAGACCATCTCCTTCAGGAGATAGTCATACTTGAGAGACGTTGTCTCTGTTGTATTTTTGATCATTGTTTTTGTTGTACTAGGCACAAACATGATAGATATTATATATTTTGATCATTTTTTATATATATATGACACCATTTTCTTTGATCATGTGATGTGTTATGGATAATGCTTTCTATATGGTTGTGCTTATTTTATGATGATGTAATGCTTAGATAGATGTATGTGATGAACATGATTTATGAAGTTTGATTTATGAGATGTATCTTGAAAATGAGATGCAACTAATTGTAAAATGATATACAACTAATTGTAAAATGATATACAACTAATTGTAAAATGATATGAAACTAAATGTTTTTGAGCATCCTCATTCTGCATTTGTCATCTCGATATAACCACATGTTATTTGCTTTATATATATGTATCATCATTGAGCATTTATTGATTTTTGGATATGTTGAAAATTTATACAAGCATAATGGTATAATTGAACCATGATGACCTGAGAAAAATTTACATGATGTTTGATTTTGCAAGATAGCACAAGCATCAAGGTATAATTGAACCAGGACGACCAGAGTGCGGATTGCGTATAAATAGACAAGATTAAACAAGTTGTATGCGTAAAGCGGATTCATGTCTTCAGTGATATATTGTGAATCATGTCTCGAGACAAGTATCTACACAATACAAATGATCGCCTCACAGATAGAAGACTAAGAAAATATTGGAGTTTCTCGATGTTTCTCTAGCTGTGAAGCATTGTGGAGAAAATATAGAGAATCCAATAATTCAAAAAGTTCAAATGCAAGAATAATCAAAACTTTATGCAAAATGCAATATTTGATACTTCAGAAAATCATCCATTGTATTGCTCTTGTGAATCTTTTATTATCGATTGATCTTTTGCTTTGTGATTGTGTAAGTTTTTGGTTGCTGGACATGATGTTTTGAGTTTTGCAAATAGTCTTGACGGTTTGAACATGCTGCAAGTTTTGACAGTTATTGCCCCTAGCTAAGTGTACCTCTCAATGTGAGTATGTACAGTGATTACCAAGCCATGGTGAGATGTGGTGAAAGGCTAGATGGATAAATCAAGATAGTGACTACGCTAAGTATGTCCTGAATGGATATTTGCTAAGTGTCGGGTGATGGCCGATAGTGCTTTAGTGCGGAGATAAGGATATGGATATAGATAGAGAAGTTGTCCTCTCACAATAGCGCCTGTTACCAGGTTTTCACCAGTTGCTTTTATTGTACCTTTTTATTTGCTTTTTCTTGATTTTTTTTTTTTTTGATTGTTTTTGGCTTTTTCTATGCATTAGACTACTCAAGTGTAGTATTTCTTCAGTTGAATGCTATTAGTTGGTTCCTCGAGCACATCTCCTTCTGAAGTTGTTAGCTGATAAGCACCTGATCCATAGACTGATATGATAACATAGGGACCTAACCAGTTAGGTTCAAATTTCCCTTTCTTTTCTCGATCTTGCTGATTTCTAGGATTTTCCTTGAGTATGAGGTCACTAGCTTTAAAATTCTTGGGAATGACCATTTCGTTGTAGCTTCTGCACATGCGTTGCTGATATGCTTTGAGATGAGCATAAGCATGTTGATGTCTTTCATCTAATAGTTTGAGTTCCTGCAGTCGATTAACTCGATACTCTTCATCTGGGATTAAGCCTTTTAGAGAGACTTTGAGAGATGGAATTTCTACCTCCAGAGGTAAAATAGCTTCTGATCCATATACCAATGAGAAAGGTGTTGCTCCTGTAGGTGTGCAGATGCTAGTTTTGTATGCCCAAAGTGCTGGATTGAGTTGTATGTGCCAATCTTTGCTTGCATCATTCACTACTTTCTTTAGGATTTTCAATATTGTCTTGTTGGATGCTTCTGCCTGACCATTTCCCTGTGGATAGTATGGTGTAGAGAAACGATGTTGGATTTTGAATTTTTCACATAGTTCTCGTACATCTTGGTTTTTGAAAGGTCATCCATTATCTATGATGATGGAACTTGGGATGCCATATCTGTAGATCAGATAGTTAAGGATAAAAGAGGCAATTTGTTTCCTAGTCACTGTGGTCATGGGGACTGCTTCTATCTACTTGGTAAAGTATTATATTGCGATTATAATGAACTTGTGTCCATTTGATGATGAAGGATGAATTTTTCCAACCAAGTTGAGTCCCCACTAACAAAAGGGCTAGGATGTTGTAAATGGCTGCAATTCCTGTGCTGGTACATGTATAAGATTTCCATGGATCTGGCATTTAGGACATTTTTTTGCAAAATGATAAGAGTCTTTTTCCATTGTTGGCCAGTAATATCCCATTCTTAGAAGTTTTTTAGCAAGAGTAGTCCCACTTGAATGTGTGCCATAAATACCTTCGTGAAACTCATGTAAAGCAGAGTCAGATTCATTATGATCAAGGCAATGCAGAAGAATACCATCTAGACCTCGATGGTACAAAGTATCAGTAGTAAGGGTATAACGGGCGGCTTGTCGGATAAAATTACATTTTTGGTTTCGAGATAGGTCAATGGGTAGGATGTCGTTCTTCAGATAATCATATATTGGTCCATACAAAGGAGAATCCGAACCAGTCAAGG
This sequence comes from Cryptomeria japonica, assembly GCF_030272615.1. Lineage (NCBI taxonomy): Eukaryota > Viridiplantae > Streptophyta > Pinopsida > Cupressales > Cupressaceae > Cryptomeria > Cryptomeria japonica. The sequence goes on along the minus strand of NC_081414.1, from coordinate 480,594,793 downwards.
CATATATAATATGGTATTCAGAGTGGTCATAGGATGGGGAGAACAGTGTTTGCATTATAACAGACAAAGGGGGATTGTTGGAATTCCAATTACAATAAGAGATTGTTGGCATTTCAATAAGGATATTGAGAAGGTTGTTGATGATTATGGATATAACTGATTAAGGGTGTTTACTGTCTTAATATTATTATTTTGTCATTGATGTCAAGAAATTGATTTTCTGATTCAGTATGATGTTGCCATATCTTAAGAAGTATGTTTTGAAAAGAGTTAAGATGTCGGTAAAAGACACAGAAAGAATGTGATGAATAAGGGGAGGAATAAGTTATTCAATGGGCAACTACTACCGAGTTAGACAATGATGAGATCATGATGTTTAGATTGTTTTTTGATATCCAACATATGCTATTGTTTGTAAGGTTAATACTATACTATGTTACTGAGCAAGGAACCTAGTCGGTAAACCCTAAGGTTATTGCTATTGGTTAATGAAGGCAAAATGTCTACTGAGTGAAGTTTAGTATTTATCGAGTTGCAACTGAGTAATAATAGAATGCATTGAATGAATAAAAGCATTATTTAATGAAGGAAGCTGATGAGCTGGTTATGATTAAATGATTGTTACAACATGTATAAAGGTTGTTAAGGATCTATGGCAATGAAAGATTGACAGGAAGATCTACAGCTCAGATTGAACCACAATACCCTAGCACAAGTTCCAAGAAATATATGCAAGTTCCAAGGCGGGGTAAAACATTTTTAGATCAAAGGATACATTGAACCTGGTCAAGTTTGAAGATCTGATGGCTATGACTGATCATGGGAAATGTGATCAAGGAGATTAAGCGGTTGGTAAATTGTTTATAAATAACGAATTATTGATAAACAATGTATGCAGACAAGTGTAAGCATAGGGATGCTACATAGTGATTACCGAGCACTGAAGCTTGAAGACCTATTTTGATAACAGAGTATAGTGCCCAGCAGAAGGACAAGATAAGTCCTATGACCAGATTGTATTGAGCAAATAAGAATCTTCTTTAGCATTTTTAGATGTGAAGTTGCAGATATATTTTATTACTGTTATTTTGTAAAGTGACAGAAAATCTCTTAACCGAGTGGACTTAACAGTCTTATTTGTAAAACCCTCTAGCAAGGTGACATTCTTATTGAGTGTTTGAAATCCTTTAACAAGGTCACTTCTAACAAGGTGAAGATCCTAATAGATCTGAGGGAAATCCCTTAACTGGGTCACATCTAGCAATGTGTTTGTAATCTTTAACTGGATTTGCTTTTAACCGAGCATACTCTAGAAGAGTATATTTCTTAGTGGGTCCGAAATCCCACAGTGGTTTTTCCCTATTTGGGTTTCCACGTTAAATCTAGTGTTATATGTTTGTGATCTTATCTGTTTATGAGTTTGCATGCTTTACAGTTTTTCTGATAAGGTTACCGAGGTTGAATATGTTGATTTTATGGAAGAATAAGTTTGTATGATTCACCCCCCCTCTCATCCTATTAGCTTGGCATCTGTACTAAACATTTAGTATCAGAACTATCAAACAGTTGCTCTACCAGAAACTCATAAAAACTCTGTTGTTTTGGAATTTGTAGTAATGAAGCGATAGTAATCATTTCATCGGCTTCTTTGTTGTTCAACCTTGGTATTTTCTCGAAGATGATGTGCACAAAATATTGTTTGAAGTCATCCACCATTCGCTTGTAGGGTAGCAGCTTGTCATCCTTTGTCTGATAGTCATTGTTGATTTGATTGACAACTAGTTATGAATCTCCGTAGACCTTTAACTCTGTGATTTTCCATTCTACGACCATTTTGATGCCTATAACCAATGCCTCATATTCAGCCACATTATTTGTGCATGGAAACATAAGCCTATATGATCTTGGTATAGTGTGTCCTTTAGGAGTGATAAATAGAATGTCAGCACCTGAACCATGTTGTGTGTAGGATTCGTCAAAATATAGGGTCCATTGTTTGGTAGAAATAACAAGAACATCCTTGTTCAGAAATTCAATCTCCATAGTTTGTTTTCCTGGTAGTGGTGCTTCAACTAGTTGATCTACAATTACTTGTCCTTTGATAGCTCTTCATTTTGTGTAGTGTATATCAAATTCACTGAGAATCATGACCCATTTAGCCAATCTGCCTATAAGAGCTACCTTTCTGAGTAGATATTTGAGAGGATCAATTTTTGCCACTAGCTTAATTGTGTGTGCTAGAATATAATGTCGGAACTTTTGAGAAGTGAAGACTACTATTAGACAAGCCTTCTCAATGAATATATAGTTGAGTTCATATCCATTCAATGTACTTCTGATGTAGTATATAGCTCGTTCCTTTCCTTGTTGATCTTCTTGTGCCAATAGTGCCCCTAGTGATATATCTGTTGTTGAAATGTATAGAATGAGTGGCTTTCCCGCTATTGGTGGTACCAGAACTGGTGGGTTCATTAGATACTATTTGATTTGATAAAAAGATTATGCACACTTGTCTTCCCATGTGAAAGGTACATTCTTATGTAGCAAGTGATTGAATGGTAAACTTTTATCGGCTAGTTGAGTGATGAATCACCTGATTGATTGAAGTCGTCCTTGTAGAGAGCGGAGCTGACTGATATTATTTGGTGGTGGCATCTCCATAATGGCTTGTACCTTTGTTGGATCCACTTCAATACCTTTAGCTGAGACTATGTATCCTAGTAACTTGCCTGATGTAACCCCGAAGACACACTTCTTTGGGTTGAGCCTGACTTGGAATTTCTCCAATTGATCAAAAATATTTGTTAAGATGTTGAGGTGTTCTACTCTGGTGAAGGATTTAGCTAGTAAATCATCCACATAGTCTTCCATGAATGTATGCATCATGTCATGAAAGATTGTTGTCATTGCTCATTGATAAGTTGCCCCAACATTCTTTAAGCCAAAAGGCATAACATTCCAATAGTACGTTCCCCAAGGACAGGTAAACACTATTCTATCTTGATCTTCAGTGGCTATTTTTATTTGATTATAGCTTGAAAAACTGTCCATTAGTGAGAGCATTGCATGGCTCCCTGTGAGGTCTACAATTATGTCGATATTGGGCAAAGGAAAGTCGTCCTTTGGACAAGCTTTGTTGACATCTCTGAAGTCAGTACATATTCTGATACTGCCGTCTAGTTTTGATACTGGTACTATGTTGGAAATCCATTCTGTATAGTCAATGGGTCAAATGAATCCGACATCTAATAGTTTCTTTAGCTCCCCTTTGACCATGAGTGCCACCTGTGGATTCATCTTTCTTAGTTTTTGCTTGATTGGCTTAAGTCTTGGAGAAATGGACAAGTGATGCATGATTAAGTGTGGATCAATTTCGAGCATATCTGCGTATGACCAAGCAAAGTTGATTTGCTTTTCTTTAAAAAAGGTGATAAATGCTGATCTTTCTTCCTTTGTTAGAGATTCTGCCAGGTGTATGTTTTTGGCCACTTTTGTGGTACTGATATTGATTGATTGAGTGGGATCAATCAATATGGGTGATTTCTCATGAAAATATTTAGGAAGAGTGTCAAGTCTCCCATCTTTAGGTGCCTTAAAAAGGTTTTCACCCTCAGATGCATCCTTTATTTTTAGTTTTTTGTGATCCATAGCTGCCATTGACTGGTTTTCAGCCATAAATCTTTTATTTGGTTCATTTTTGTGACTGAGAGACTTGGCACTCCCTGGGTTGCAGACATTGTTACTTTGTTCATTGGTAGAGCCTATTTCCAGTATAACAGTACATAGATAGTGGATAATAGATTCATCATTAGGGAAAATTGGTATATCAAGTATTTCAGGTTCGTCCTAGTCGATGAGGTCAGGGAAGATAAGGGGTAAAGAGTCATTTGGTGGATCAAGTTCTACTACTGTAAGTGTCAAGACAGAGGTTTCATTGTGATTGGTTTTGGTTTGAAAGAAGTCAAGGATTTCGTCGAGGTCTTTGATGGTATCATTTTTTGTATAGACTTGCTCATAATGTTGTTGCTCATTTGTTGCTGCTCGTTTGTGCCCCATTCATATTCATTGGAATTGGTTTCAGAGGTATCATCCCAGATTCTATCAATGCTGTGAACTGGTATGTTGTATGGTGAGAATAGGTCCTTAATGATCAATACCAGTTTGATAGTTTTTTCTGATTCTGTGTCGGATCCTGCTTCTACCTTTTGTATTTGCTCATATACTATTCATCCTTGGGAAGGAATAATGGTATTAGGAGATGATGCTTCTTGTTTAGATATTGGTGCTTTCATATGAGCTACTGCTGTAGCTGTTGCCTTCTTCTGAATGATGAGCTTCCCCTGATGTTTCTTCTTTTCCTGATGTTCACATTCCTGATGGATTGTTTCTACTGACTCAAATAGTGCTTCTTGCCAGGATTCTTCTTTGTACTTCTTCTTTTCTTTCCACTAAGGTTTTGGATTCTTGCATGGTATCTTTCTTGGTAGGAAAGTGAGTTTACAGCCCAATCTTGTTTTGTCCCTACTAAGCTATGAAGGAAGGTCTATTGGTTCAGTGACTCCTTCTTTGCGCTTTCCAATAGGTCCTTTACCATTATATCCCATTTGTTGCATGATTAAGTAGCCCTTTCCATATAGGTGTGTTGGTAGAACTATTTTTAGAGCAACTATTCTATTATCTTCTTCCTAATCTTTGTATAACCAACTAAGGATGTCCTTTTCCTCTAATTCATGTGCTAGAGTGTCGAGTTGGATGAAGGTACCATCGAATTTGGTGATGGGTTGAGTTACCTGATGTGTGGATGTTGTAGGTAATCCATGAGATCTGGGTGATGTTGGTAAGTTAGCCAAGCACATGGGTTCCAAAGAGTATTCCCCCATGCCTTGTTCTTTGATTATCATTTTCTGCTTGAAATCTCTAGGTAATGATTCACACTTTGTTTGTTGAAGATATGATGTTGAGGATTTCTGTTTTTCTCTATTATGGGGAACCAAACTATCCTGAGCTACCCCCATTGCATTATAATGTTGAAATGGATTGTGATCAGCAGATATAGAGACCTCTTGTCCGTTATAGGGAAATTTGACACACTGGTAATATGTAGAAGGCATTGCTTGCATTTCATGTATCCAGGGTCGACCTAATAAGATATTGTATGTGAGGTCTATGTCTACGACCTGGCACATAGTATCTCTTTGTATGGGTCCAACTTGAATAGGTAACAATAATATCCCTTTAGAGGATCTTTCCTCATCATCATATGCTTTTATAGTAATTTTCTTGCATGGATCAATAGACTCCTCTAAGAAGCCTAATGCACAGATAAGTTTTAAAGTACATATATTAAGTCCAGCTCCTCCATCTATCAATACTCATTTTACTCGGTGTTTATAGACGATGACTTCAATATGGAGAGGAGTGTTATGCTGATGACTTAATGAGATATTATCATGCTCCAAAAAAGTGAGATTATGAGGTCCTATCATATGAGCGACCATGGCTTGGAATTTGTTAGCATCTAGATCTTGAGGTACATTTGTTTCTAACAGCGCTTGTTCCAATATGTCTTTGTGTTTTGGCGAAAGTTTTAGTAACTCCAGGATAGATATTTGAGCAGGAGTTTTGCGCAGTTGGCTAACTAAATCATATTGAATTTTAGGTATAGTGTTTGTCATTGATGTATGCCCCTTCAAGACATATTTTTGAGCTCTTGTTGTTACATTGATAGATTCATGATTATGCTAGTCTTGGATCGTGATGATGTTTACATGATTGTCTACAACTAATATGTGATTGATGGTGTTATTGTAGATGTGATTGATGCGAGCCCCACAGGTATCATTTGAAGTTGAAGCTCCATCTTTGTTGTAGGTTGAAAGAGGATTTTTAAAGGCTCCATGGTCACCATTTGTCTTGAGACCATCCACTATTAAATCACCTCTATCAATCATGTCTTGAACAATGTTTTTCAATCTCATGCAATCATTTGTTTGATGACCTTTGTTGCGATGGAAATCAGAAAAGTGCGAGTCATTCCACCAAGGTGGTTTGATTTGTGGTTCATAGTTGCTAATCACAGGTAAAGAGATAATTTTGTTCGGCAGGAGTTTTCTGAATGCTGATTCCAGTGATTGACCCAGAGGTGTGTAGACGCGTTTTTTAAAATTTGTGGTGCTACCTCGTGAATTGTTATTAGGTCCTTGATTTGTGTGATTGTTTTGAGCATTTCTGGTGTTATTGGTGTTGTTGGTATTGGGTTGACCTTGATTGGTATTCGGTGCATAAGTATTAGTGTCTGGGTTAGCACCTTTAGGATTCTTTGTAGTTTGAGGATTTCCTGATAAGGCGAGCACGGGTTGTTTAGATTTTGGATCATTTGGTTCATTGCCTCCTTCATTTCTATTATTCTTATTTCTCATCTAGAATCTAGATTTGTCTAAGTTGTTGTTGTTTTGGTTATTGTATTGAGAGTTGGATGAATTCGTTCCTTATTTGAAAAATTTCAATGTCCCTTTCTTAATACATGCTTCTTCTACTTGAATGTCATTTTCAATCAGTTTAGCGAAAGACGGCATGCATTGGAGTTTGAGTAGGTAACTCATCTCACTATTCAAGTTGTCGATGAAAACTTCCATCTTTTATTTTTCAAGTACATCTCAAGGATATCTCGAAACCATCCGTTGCCAATGTTGAAGTAATACCATGAATGTTTCATTGTTTTTCTTCTTGGTATTACAGACATCTAGCTTAGTGATAGCATGTTGAATGTTGTAGGAATATTGAGTTATGAATTTTTTGACCAATTCATCAAATGATTTGATAGGAGGTGTAATTTTGGATAACCATTCCATTGTTTGCCCTCCCAAGCTTCTTGGGAACAACCTCATTAAATAGGTGTCATCATGAGCAAATTCAAGACTCATGGTACAAAATTCTCAGACATGATCACACGGATTGCTTTTCCCATCATATTTGTCAAATTTTGGAATGTCTGAGTTCAGGGGAAAAGGCACCATGTTCAACCATTTGTCAAAAGGATAAGGACAAATTTCATTTAAGGAATACCGTACTGCTGATCCTTGTTGCATGTCTTGCATTTGTCTCTATAACATTTGCATTTGTTGAGTAAGGGCAACCAAAGGCGCATTGTTTTGCCGAGGGAAAAGTTCTTCCCTTGTATTAATCCTGGGTTGAATTGGTGTATGGAACAGTATGTTTTGCTCGGAGATGTTTTGTTCAGGAATATCTTACTCAGGGTCACGTGCATCTTCTTCTCTTTGTCTTTCTTGATACTCATAATTTTGAGATCTTGTTCAAAAAATGTCTAGGTCAAGGTCCTTAGGAATTTTAACTCCTTTGCTTGTGAGCATGAGTAGGTATTTCTCTTTGTCATTTTCCATGAGTCTTTCTACAAGTTTTTGGAATGAAGCACTTTCTTGGCATTCCTGAAGAAGTTATTCAGATATTTTTAGTATCCTCTAGTTGTGGACCTTCAAAAGGATTTGATAACCTCTGATTCATACTGGATTCTACTTGTGTCTCGCTTTTCTTGTTTTGTTGAGAGTGAGTAACATGCATTTTAATAGAAATTTTCTATGATAAAGGGGATAAAATCCTCTTCAATATGTTGCTCAGGGGTTGGTGGTTCAAATCGGGGTATGTTGTAAGTGATGCACTCGTCGGGAAAGAATGTAGGATTGATCTTTCCTCCTTGGTTTATGATTTGACTGAATGCGGATTTATGACAATATGCCCTAGTCTTCAAAGGCTCCTTGTCAAATTCATTGGATTTGTTCTGGATATAGAGTTTGACGTGATGAAGAAATGTTCGATAAGATTTGAAGAGTTGACGATTGATGTATAAAAATTTATTTCTTTTGACAAATTTGGAAAAACTTGGTTGTTGTTTCTTCAACGTGGTGTTACGATAAATATTCTTTCTTCTTAGAATATGAGGATTAGTCATGCATAAGTGATTAACAGTTTCCTTTGATTCGTTTTGGATTCAGGTTATCTTGTTTTGAAGACTTCAAGTTTTACTTCTATCAAAGTGAAGGTTTAGATGCCCTCTCACAACAAAGTGTGCCAAATGATATGGATAAAGTCTCCTAATATGGAAACTTGATTTGACAACTTGAGGCTTTAAACAAGTGTGTTTGAGATAAAATCTGTGAGATAATAAAGGATATATTTGTCACTTGCGATGATGTTTCCTGATTTTGATAGGATAGATATTGTAGCTAGGAAATGTGGAAATCATCAAAGCAAGTAGTATTAGTAATCTAGCTCAATCACGAAAGCTCAAATGCAATGATCAATCCTAAACACACTCAATAAAGACATGAAAACAAGACATTCAGGATTGAAAACTAAGCAAACCAAATGTAGACTTGAATGTCTCCTTCATGTGGCTCCATTGTCCATCTTTCTTCTTCAAATAGGTTTGTTTGTGGATCTCACCTACTAGTGCATAAGCATGATATGAAAGCAAGTAGACAAGATTGTAGCACAAGAATACTCGAAGCGTGATTGATTCGACCAGGTAGTAGTCTTGATTGAAGAAATTCATCCAATTTATAGACAAATTGGAGAAAAGATCAAATTAGCATGAAGAGATTCGAATGGAAATTGCAAATCAAGAATGTCAATTATGACAAATTATGACAAATTTGCACTTTCTATGCAAGATTAATTGATTGATAATTATGACAAAATTATGACAAATTTCTATGTCAAAATTGATTGATTGTCAATTATGACAAATTATGACAACTTGAAATGTCATTCCCATGAAATTAGGAGAAAAATAGGAGAGAATTGAAATTAGATGAAATAAAAATTAGGAAATTAGGAATTAGAAATTGGGAATTAGAAAATGAGGAAATTAGGAATTAAGTGAATTAATTAACAATTTTTCATTTATTAATTAATTCACAAAGAGGGAGGAATTAGTTAGCCAATTAAATGAACATTTAATTGTGACAAGAAGACTTAGGATAGACATTATGTAGTGTGATATTTTATAGTTAGCCTATGGGCCATACTTAGGACAGACAGTCCAATTTTGTACTCTGATATTATTGTGATATGTGATATGATATGCATTGATATGATGGAATGCAATGTGTTATGACTTATAGTTGTTTTCTATGTATGGATGACTTATGCACTGTTTATGTACCATTATGGAACATGTATGGATGTATTTTTTGTGTTTTTGATGCATTTATAATATGAAATGGATAAAATGCTTGATGTGATGCTCGATGTGATGTTTGATATAATGCAAATGTACTAACCAATAAATGCAGAATGCAGCATATGTTTTTGGGGAAATCGGAGCACTAGACCGAACTGATTGCCCAAACCAATGGAAGAAATGTTATTAAGAAGAAAGGAGATAGAGGACAGTTAGAGACGAAGAAAAACTTGCTTTCACTAATGCACTTTGTAGGTGAGAACCTTTATTTTAATGTAGAAAAACGGATGCGTAGCATCATGGCATTGAAGGCCAGAGCTGAAATGCAACCCTTTTTTTGCAAAAGACAGACACATCGCAGACAAACAACAATCACAACAAAAAAGAAAGGGACTATGAACCATCCCGGTCACTCTAAATCACTCAGTGACATCATTGAGCAACATAGGAACATGATCAAAGATAAATCAATAAATGATAAGACTCGCTAATTCCAACAAGTCAAACAAACATCTTGATCTTCATTGTCAAAAGTTGAAAGTGTTGATAGGACGATCATGCTGTCTGGTTTCAGGGAATGCGGTACCCCGTCTAAGATAGGACACAGTCTGGTTTCGAGTATACCACACCCTGTATAAGACCCATGATAGTGTACCAAGGACAAGTAATATTGATGTTGAGTGATTGATATGACAATTGTGATCAGGTTGAATGTCTGGTTTGATTGAAAAAGTTCATCTGTTAACGCATGATTTCATTAAAGCATAATGTGTGATGGCGTGTCGTTGGAGGAATGCTCAGCGATCTGTCTATGCACAAAGGGATCATTTATTGCAAAATGCTTGTTTTTGCGAGTTTTTACAATTTTTTTGTATTCATTTTTTCCAGGACTTTATTTGATTTTTTAGGGATTATTTTAGGACATTATTTGATTTTTAGAAAAAAATTTAGGACTTTATTTTTTTTTTAGGGATTTTTTAAGGACATTTTTCAATTTTTTTGAATTTATTTCAGGACATTTTCAATTTTTTATGGATTATTTTAGGACATTTTTCAATTTTTTTTGAATTATTTTAGGACATTTTTCAATTTTTTTGAATTAGTTCAGGACATTTTTCAATTTTTATGATTTCTTTCAGGACATTTTTCAATTTTTATGATTTTGCCCCCAGTGTCTAGCAAGGCAAGGAATATGACAAGTGAATAAATAGGCTTTTTGAAATGTTGGTGGATAAAGGGAAGATAAAGGCCTTTTATCATGGAGATAATACGGATGCAATTTTCAAGGGCTATGGCATGATGGGACAAGAGACTAGATATGACAATGTAAAGCAGTGACATGGCATGAGGGACATGTCAAGAGGTTTTTGAAACTATATTTAAATTTTGTGTCCTTATGTCAGATCAAGATCAAGGGATGAAAAAGAGTGTATGGATAGTGATAAGATATGGATAGGATAAGGAAGACCAAGAATGGATAAGGGACATGGACTGAAGGTCGGGATTGGCTAAGGGATAGTGGCATAAAGTTGCAATAAGCTAGGGAATATGGATGAAAGGTTATAATAAGCAAATGGATAAGTGACCAAAAGCTATGATAGACTAAAAGCTACAGACAAGATACATGATACTCATGAAGATCCTCAGCCTTGTCAAGATCAAAGGTGGAAAGGGAAACTAGACATGAGGGACAATAGGATAATGAAGGGCAATAGGATATGAAGGACGAAACATGGGTTCGATAGGATAATGGAACAATGAAGGACAAAAGGATATGATAGGATAAAACTTGCCCCCCCGTGTGGTGTGCAAGAAGTTCATAAATTACGCATGACACCTGTTTGCCAGGTTTTCATCATGGTACTTGCCCAAGGCGCCTATTTGCCAGGTTTTCACCAGTGGACGAATTATTTTTCTTTATTTTTTTCTTTTGTCTTTTTTTTTCACTTTTTTTTTTTTTGTGTCTGTTTTGACTTTTTCAATAGAAGATGGACACATGATAGGGGATGGAAGAAGGACTCAAGCGTCTTTTCATTTGGATAGTAGCCTTGAAAAAAATGGACCATGACCTTTAAAAGTATGCTGAAAGACGTTGGTAGGATAAGGACATGGAAAATAAGATGAAACTAATGGAAGGATTTATGCAAAGGATGGGATCCAAGGGATCGAACGATGGAAAATATGCATTGGATAATGAATAGGGTATTGGAAGAATTGGGCTTTAGTGGACAAAAATGTTGGCAACATTGACATTGGCACACACCTTGAGGAGTGGTGGATTGATGGAGGAAAAATGGATCTCATATTGTGAGATTTGGATGGAGGAATAGCTCGGGATTTTGGAAAATAAAGGCCCAAAATGGATGAAGAATGTGATGGAGGAATAGATTTGAGAGGTTTGGATGGAGGAATAACAATTTTGGATGCCAAGTTGGATGTTTCTTTAGGCTTTTGCGCTTCAAGGAGCCGCTTAGGGATCCACATGGTTTTTGATTTTTCATGCTTTTGTGGTTCCTTGGAGTGCATTGCTTGCACAAGGGATTTAGGAACCCATATATATTTTGACTTTGCTTGATTTTTCTTAGTGGGCCTTTGTGGCCTTTTGGATATTTCTTTTTCTTTATAGATCATATTGTTCTTTGTTTTGACATGTTGATTATATTGGACATGTTGATCCTTGAATACATGTGGATTGCTAGACTTATGACGTTTATACTTCGCATCCAAATTGCTTGGAGGGGGAAAGGAATGCATGGATGGATATGAATGAAATGGACTTCTTTTGGATGGATGAAATTTACTCAAGGATGTGTGCCTTTGCTGACCTTGCATAGAGGAGGAAGGGATATAAGGACCTAAGATGGATGGAAGGGGTGATGGGGAAGGGATATGTTTGGATTGTGATGGAGGGATGTTGGATTTAGTAGGGGTACCCATGTCTTGAGGAATTTCACTGAGGCCATGACCCTTAATATTTTCTTTAACATGAAGGGATTCTTGCTTATGAAGATCTACTCCTTTGCCTTTATGAATATCTTGACTTGTAGGATACTCTTTTCTTTGGGAAGAAGACGCGAGTCCATTATGAGGTGGATATGATATGAGAGAAATAATGAGATCTTGAAGTGGATTGGATTGCACCAAAGTGGAAGAACCCATTATACATGTCAAGGGTTCATGAATATCTTGCACTAACACATTAGAATCATGAGGGGGATTAGGATCATGAGGGGGACTAGGAGTGTGTAGTGGACATGGTTCAATGACAAGCTCTTCAAGAGATGGAATGGGAGAAATAATGGGATCATCAAAAGAAATGCAATCTTGGAGTGTATATGGAGCATTAAGACAAGGAGATGGAGGAACAAGTGGATCTTGTGGAGGATTTGAAGGAATGATTTGATCTTGACAAGGAGGAAGATCATTGGAATCCTCTTTAAAGGTGCTTTGCTCTTGACTTTCAATGGGATCATTGGAAAGGATGGAAGGGATATCTGGAATGTCAATGGGGTTTGAAAGGACATTGTGTTCATGAAATGGAAGGGGATCATTTGGGATTGAATGGACTAGGATATGTTGATCTTGCTCGGGGAATGGAGTGTCAATAGGACTTTGGATAGGATGGACAAGAATAGGGGAATCATCGTAAGTGTCTGGGAAGATGGGGTCCTGGTCAACAATTTGATAGGATGATAAGGTTTCGAGATCTTGATCTTCACCTATTTCAAGACACGTTTCTTCATGCTCTAAATTATCCTCTTGACATGGGGTTGGACTTTGGATATGCATGGGGGATTTCGGCAAGGGATCAATGTTTTGGCATGAAGGAAATGCATCATGAATTGGATTATCTTGGCAATCAATTATGGATAGCTCTTGGATAATTGCATCCTTGGGTGTATTGTTTGATGAGGACAATATGGAAGGTTCCTATGAAACTTCTAAAGGTGTAGGGATAGATGCCACTGGATGGTCAATTTGTTTGTGGGGGGATGAGGCATTGCTAGAGATAATTGTATTATCTTGATCTTCCTCAAAGAACTCACTTGGTAGTTTCCTTAAGATCATTGCAATAAAGCCACCTTTCTTTCGAGGTTTTGACATAGTTGTATCTAGAATTTGAACTTGTTTGGCAAGGAGTTGGTTCTGATCTGATGTCATGTTTTGATATTGGACTTGGTTCAATTGTTTTGACATGTTTGAAGCTCGGGTTGATGTGTGTTGCAACCTTTGTTTTTGAATGTTTGGTTGTGGTTGTGGACATTGATATTCCACCATTTCTTGAACCCTTTGTGGACATTGTATAGTTGGTTGGACATATTGTTGAAATTGGACCATTGGTTGTATTGGTTGTATATGTTGAACAATTGGTTGTATTGGTTGAAAATCTGATTGATAGTAAACACATTCTTGTTCTTGTCGTGGAGGCACATAATGTTGAAATTGATGTTGTCTCTTTTCTTGAAATTGTTTCATCATCTCTATTTGGGAGAGAAGGGCTGGTATGTCTGATCGTTCAAGAAGAGATCTTACATCAATTGGCTCAATCTTTGGATTTCAACCTGGAAACTTTCGAAACATTTTGGATATTTGTGATCTATTCTTCTCAATTTTTTTCACTCTTTGTTCCAATATCTCCTCTTCTTGAGCTAGTTTCTCCTCTAGTTTTTGTATTTGAAGACTTGTTTCATCATTAAAAGTTTGATTGATATTGCCTTGTTGTTGGGTTGGATATAATTGTGATTGCCTTGGATTAAAATTCGATTGCATTGTCGGTTGATACATCAAACTTTGTTGCATCATTGGTGCTTGAAACCTTGTTTCAATAGACATGTCACTATGCAATGTTTTTTGGATTTTTGATTTTAAAAGGATGATGTATGATATGCAACTAAATGCAAACTAAATAGACGAAAATGCAATCTATGGCAAGAATGCAACCTATGTTTTTGTTGTTTTGAAGATTTTGACAAAATTTTGAATGAAAATATAAAAGAGACCCTTAGGAAATTGAAATGATGTCTAGACCTCAAAGGACAAAAGGACCAAGTTACAAAAGGACAAAATGACAATGTCTCCCCTATATGCTTGGATACTAAGCTAGGTTTGACGAAATGACAAAAGATAAAAGTTTGATAAGGTCAAGACTTCTTAACAATGACTTAGGGTTTATCAAAGATTTGGATTACTCAAGTATGACAAGACCTAGTTTTGACACTATATGCAAAGGGACAATTACTATGCAAGTGACCCTAATATGATATGATAATGACCTAAGCTTAATGAAGGGACCTAGGGTATGCACATGCAAATGGATGACCCTTATTGATATGCAAAGGAGTATGACTTAGGTGAAACTTAACCTTGGTAGTTGACAATGAATTTGCAAAATGCAAACCTAGGATGAACCTAAACCTAAGTGACATGAATGTTGAGACAAGATTATGAAAAATGTTTGACAACCATGTTTGAAGGTGTTTTAAACTTTGTTGAATGAAATGTTATTGTGTTTAACCTTGTTTTGAATCGATTTGTCTTGTTTTTGAAATGAGACACAACTCAACTTTTGAAAAGCAAAGAAGACAAGATATTTTAACTTAGACTCAAGACAATCATGCTCATTCACACATTTCTTATGGTAGGTAAGGACAGTAGGTACTTCAGAGGTAGACTCGTTATGAGATTCAAGGAGAATACATAGATGCTTGACCCCACGGGATCCCCTCCATGACACTCACTTCTCAGGGTAGCCAAGCATCAGTCCCCATGGAAATCTCCCCATGGCAAACTTAGTATCTCTTCCAAGTATCCGAACTTGTCCTTCTCAAGCAACTAGAAGGATTTTTGGCCTCTAAATACAAGGTGTTTAGTAAGGATTTATGTTAAGCATTACTCCTTGGTGTCACGCAAGCATGATTGAGACATTAAGCCCACCAAGATACCAAACAAATGTAGTCGCACAAGCATGATTTAGACCATGAGGCCCTACTTAGATGTTGATATGAGAAAGAGTTCAAGGGTCATCACTTCTCAAGTAACTACAATTCCCACGTAACCCTTCCTTCAAAGCTTTCACTCATCAGGTATTTATTTATAGTGAGTTAGAATGCCAAGGTATTCTAGCCGTACTCACTTTGGGTTGTTCCCTTCTCACGATTGTCACTTGCTTGCAAAAGCAAATGGTCAGGAAGGCAAGCCCTCTAAAGGTAACAAACAATCTGAACCATGAGAATGGTATCAAGGATCTGGATTTCTGATCACCCTAAGAAGGATGAGAGCATACTCTCCTACTCCAATGTCAAACTCGACAATCAAAGCAAACACTCGTTCATTCCATCCTACTTAGAAATCATACTAGGTGCCTAATTATGAATTACAAACACAAAGTTTAGTTGGAGTACAAGGCAACCTGCAAAATCACTAAGTTAGAAGTTTGATTTGTTTGGTCTTTGACTAGCGAACCTACATAAAATTTGTTAGTAGTTTCATTCTTTTTTTGTCTTCACCATGTGTAATGCCAAGGTGCTGCACAAAGAATCAGTACCAAAAAAAAACCAAAATGCAGAAAACAAAATGCAATTTTTTATTTTTTTTTACACAAGCGCAAATTGCCTTAACACAGGCACAGAACCCATCAAGTTGTGCCTGTGTTGCATCAAGTTGCGCCTATGTACCTTACACAGGTGCAAAACACCTTACACAGGCACAGATCCCTTTGACACAGGCGCAGAAGTGCCCAGAAAGGTCTAAATTGCTCTGTTTCTTGGATTTTTCACCTGCAAATCAACTCAAAAGGCACTCAAAGCATGGTTAAGTGGTTAGTTCACGTCGGGTTCACTAATTAATGTAGCTAGGAAATGTGGAAATCATCAAAGAAATTAGTATTAGTAATCTAGCTCAATCACAAAAGCTCAAATGCGATGATCAATCCTAAACACACTCAATAAAGACATGAAAACAAGACATTCAAGATTGAAAACTAAGCAAACCAAATGTAGACTTGAATGTCTCCTTCATGTGGCTCCATTGTCCTTCTTTCTTCTTCAAATATATTTGTTTGTGGATCTCACCTACTAGTGCATAAGCATGATATGAAAGCAAGTAGACAAGATTGTAGCGCCAGAATACTCGAAGCATGATTGATTTGACCAGGTAGTAGTCTTGATTAAAGAAATTCATCCAATTTATAGACAAATTGGAGAAAAGATCAAATTAGCATGAAGAGATTCGAATGGAAATTGCAAATCAAGAATGTCAATTATGACAAATTATGACAAATTTGCACTTTCTATGCAAGATTAATTGATTGACAATTATGACAAAATTATGACAAATTTCTATGTCAAAATTGATTGATTGTCAATTATGACAAATTATGACAAATTGAAATGTCATTCCCATGAAATTAGGAGAAAAATAGGAGAGAATTGAAATTAGATGAAATAGAAATTAGGAAATTAGGAATTAGGAGAAATTAGGAATTAGAAATTGATGAAAAATTAGAAAATTAGGAATTAGGAGAAATTAGGTAAATCAATTAATAATTTGTCATTTATTAATTAATTCACAAAAAGAGGAATAATTAGTTAGCCAATTAAATAAACATTTAATTATGACATGAAGACTTAGGATAAATAAATAATTTATTAATCCTAGAAGGGGAAATGACAAACAGGGTTAAATGAATAAAATCATGAAACCCTAAAAGATGAATTAGAAATGCAAGGATGAAAAATAGGTCTTGACAAAAGATAATTGACATCAATTCAATTTGATCATGATTTTGACTTGATAAATGACCAATGCTGATAAGTGATTTGATTGATAAATGCACCAATTGACGAGGAACAATGACTAATTGATCCAAATTGACATGATTGAGAAAGATGATGATCGATGACAAATCGATCGCAAAATGACAAAATTGACAAGAGGACAAGGATCGATGACAAAATAGATTGCAAAATGACAAGATTGAAAATGTCAACGATCGATGACAAATCGATCACAAGACAACAAGATTGATGACAAATTAATCAAAGGACAAGGATCGATGATAAATCGATTGCAAGATAATAAGATTGAAAATGACAACGATCGATGACAAATCGATCACATGATGTCAAGATTGATAAGAGGACAAAACCCTAATTAGGATTGACAATCTCCAAAATGATGACAAATGAGCATGCACATTGATGCGACAGGATAAGATCGATCAAAATCATGACTGAAGATTATTATCAACAAGACCAAATTTGAGAGCGAGACAAATGAAGAATGCAGAAGGACTCGATGCTCGCAAATGATAAAGACCAAGTGCGAATCATAGGAGAAATGTTAATGCGACGTAAAAACCCTAAAATAAGGCAATGCGCAAATGTTAAAGTATGATTCCGCAAGCGTTGACCATTTTTAGGTGTCTACAGATATGTTTATCATGTAACTAGTTTTGGATACTTGGACAACTTTTGTTTTGACATGAATTTTGCTCAAGAAATAGTTTTTTAATGCTCTGTTTTGATACTCTGTTTTGACAAAGATGAAGTTGATGAAAGGAGGTTTCCAAAAATGTCTTCAAAATTTTCTAAAACTTTCACTATTTTGCCCCCTGTTTTTCTAGTTTTGATCATGCGCTAAAGCAGAGACGAGATGCACTATAGAATGTTTTCAATGTGCTAAGGAAAAGACCACACACGCTAGGCTGCCCTCGGCTATGCGCTAACTGGTTAAGACTGTTTACTTTTATTTTCTGCTTTTCTCAAAAGGCCATGCGCTAGTATGGGCCTTCTATGCGCTAACTTATAAACCCTATGCGCTAGTTTTTGACTCCTACGTGCTAAGCTAATGCTTCAACGTGCTAGGCTATTTTTCAGACGCGCTATCTATTTAATGCCATTTCTAAATTTTGATAAAGCGCTACTGTTAAAACTAGATGCACTAAATTGAAGGTTTGATGCACTAAAAGATGTACCACACGTGCTAAGAAGTTGTTCTCATGCGCTAGACTATCTTAAAATTTGCCTTTGGTTGGCTTTTGCAATTTTTGGAATTTTGTTTTGAGTTTTTCAATACTGATAGATGATTTTCTGAAGTAACAAATGCAAACACAGCACCAAAGAGATAATCATTTTGCTTAATCTAACAATAAGTGTATGTTCTACGAGGATGTATTCAAATCCCCAATATTTTAATAGGTTTGGATACAAATAATACACTTTAGAAAGACTCTTTATTCAAGGGTCATAAGTAATACCATAGCCCACTAGTCTCGATACTCCGTCAGCTCAAACAGCTGTGTCACCCCTTAGAGGGCGCCCGTTTTTTTGCTTTTTTCTAGAAATTAACTCAAAGTGAATTGCTTCACAATTGAGTAGTTATCTTGGGAGATATATGGTGAGTAATCTTGGGGGTGGATTCTTCCCCACCCTTGCACTATGATATTACAAATGTCTGGTTACTGACTCGGCTCAAGGTTTCTATTTCTAAGGTTTGTAATCAGGCTTCTTGTTTGGTCGTCAGTGATAAACTCCCTCAGGAGGCTTCCCAACCTTTAGAACAAAGGCTTTACGTATCTTGAGGATACTAGGGGAAGGCTAATTGCTGCGCGCAACCGTTGAAAAGGACTTTCGTCACTTTCCACTTTTGATTATAGTGGGTTGGAACACTTGGCGTTAAAGTCATTTCCCACTTAGGTCATTCCCCTCACACCGGCCATAAATGGCTTTGAGAGTTGTTTTCAACCCCTCGGGAAGGTAGGCCTGCTAAAGGTTTAAAAATGTTGATATGACTGAAAGTGTAAGAGTAGTCTGGCTTTTTGATCACCCAGTTAAGGGGAGAGCATATGCCTTCTACTTTCGAGACAAGGCAAACAAGGTTCTTTTTACCTTTCAAGGCAGTGATTTTCTAAGATCTATATAGAGATGTTGCTCGACGAAAACATGGTGTTCTTTTTATTTCCTTCAAAGAAATGATTTTTTATTTTAGGAAAAGAACCTGGTCAACAAAGCAAAACTTCGATTTTGGTGGTCAACAAAAGAAATCGATAAAAGGGGAAGGACTTCCCTCTTTGATTGTAAACAACAAAAATTAAAGTAAGGTTCCTTTTTCTTGCAAACAAAAAATATAAAATTGATCCTTTTAAGCACCAAAGGATGGTGATATTCTTTTTAGCCCTTGCTTCGCAAAATACAGATTTATTTTGTTCTTTTTAGGACCCAAATTGAGAATTTTTCTCCTAGAAAAGCAAGAAAATTGTTGTTGTGCTTCATTTTATAGCCCAAAGTAAGGTGAGTTCAATTTTATCCAATTAAAATAATTGTAAATTTTAACTAACTTTAGCTAAGCTAGCAAAAATCTAAAACTATTTGTAATTCTACAAATAAAATCCAGCTCTACCTGCAAGAAAATGTCAGAGTCCTACAAAATTTCAATCAAATAGTTAGAGAAATTTGGGTTTTGGTGGACTTCTACAAGTCTAAATTTTTTGATTTCGGTTAAAATTTTCCTTTTTTTTTCCATCTCTGATGTGCTATAGGACACACTGCACGCGCTACAGGATGACTGTGATGCGCTATGCTATTTTCCCAATGCGCTAAGCTGGTTTCCAGATGCGCTGCTCTATTTTTCTCCCACGCTGAGACCTATAGGAAAATATTAGTGGGATGATGCGCTAAGGTAAAGACTTCACACGCTATAGAATAAACCCCACGCGCTAAACAGTAAGCGAGATGCGCTAGACTGTTAACCGAATGCACTAGGGAATGTTTGCCATGCGTTGATTATTGTTTCACGTGGACCTGCAAAAGTGGTTAAATTCAAAAACCGATTTGATATATGGGGTCAGGCCCCATGGTGGGCTCCAAAAATGTATGCAAGAAAAGCGGGTCAATAGAACTGAAAATGTGAGAACTAAAGCTCTAGGGAGACTTGTCCACACACCCACATGACTTCTTGGTGCAAGCTATGGAGTCATGAAGTATGGCTCAGCTTCCCAAGGTTGGTTCCATGGTTCTCTATCTCACAAGGTCCCTCAAACCAATTTTTCTACTCTTAGATCACTGAGCAAAGTGGTTTAGGAATGACAAATGTAAGAACGAGGGATGCTTTGATAGATTTTAACATGAAATGTATCCTAAGCTATGCATGATCTTACAAACGCAATAAACTAGATCATAAGATGACAAGATTAGTAGCAAGACTATCCTAGCATGATATACTAGTCTATGATTAAGCTAAATGATAAGGAAAATACTCTAAACATGCATATTTAGATTAATTCCTATTCAAAAGAGAGGCTAAATGATGAGCATAAATGAGACATTAAAGCTTGCATGGATTTGAGTATAAGTGTGATGCTAAAGACTTGGATATATGAAAATGGAGGAATGAGAGCTCTATTTATAGCAAAAATAGGGCAATGGATGGCCAGGATTGAAAGATTTAATCAAGGGTTGAGTTTGAAAGTTGGGAATCCATGTTTGCAATTTGCACCAATGAAATGGTGACAATTGTCAACATAAGGTTGGGTTGAGAAGAGAGGTAGGAAGCATTAAATGCTTGAGAAGACCTCATGGTTATCTTAGGGGGTAAGGGTTAAGGTTAAGTTAAGATTACCCATTGGATAAAGCTTTTATCCAAAGGATAAACTCTTGTGCAAAGGATTAAGGGATAACTATGGTCAAAGCAATGAATGCTTGAGGAGACCCTTGGGTTACATGAAGGTTGAGTTTAGGGAAATTCTTTAATCATGCTAGAGAGTTGAGTTAACCATTAATGGTTTGGGAGACTTTCAAAATTAAATTGTTGAAGCCTTTAAGGGTTTTGAAAGACTTTGAGGGTTTGAGAAGTGACTTCCCTTTGCTTAGGGATGTGACAATATTTTGGAGATGGGTTAGGTTAATTTAGAAGTGATTAGAAGAGTCTAGAAGGGGTTAGGAATAGGGTTTAGGAGGCAAGTGGGAGATGTAGGTGTAGCTAGGAAATTGGAAATCATCAAAGCAAATCAAAATACTAATCTAGCTCAATCGCGAAAACTCATTGCAATGATCTATCCTAACACACTCAATAAAGACATGAAAATGAAATATTCAAAACTAAAGACTACGCAAACCAAATGTAGATCTAAATGCTTCCTTCATGTGGCTCCATTGTCCTTCTTTCTTCTCCAAATAGCCTTTATTTGTGGATCTCACATTCAAGTGCACACACATGAGATGAAAGCAAGTAGACAAGATATTGGCACAAGAGTACTCGAAGTGTGATTGATTTGACAAAGTGATTAGAAATTCGATAATCTGATTATTAGATAATGTGATCAAGGACCTTGATTGAAGAAAATCATCCAATTTATAGACAAATTGGAGAAATGATCAAATTAGCATGATTCAATTCAAAGGGAAATTGCAAATCAATATGACAAATTTGCACTTTCTATGCAAAATTGTTTGATTGATAATTCATGATAAATTTATGACAACTTTCTATGTCAAAATTGATTGATTGTCAATTATGACAAATTTATGACAAATTGAAATGTCATTCCCATGAAATTAGGAGAAAAATAGGAGGAAATTGAATTAGAAATTAGAAAAATTAGAAAAATAGAACATAGGAATTAGGAAATAAGAAAATGAGGAAATTAGGACTTTAGTGAATTAATTAATACTTTTTCATTTATTAATTAATTCACAAAGAGGGAATTTAGAAATTGAGGAATTTAGGAAATTAGGAATGATGTGAAATTAGGTAAATTAATTAATAATTTGTCATTTATTAATTAATTCACAAAAAGAGGAATAATTAGCCAATTAAATAGACATTTAATTGTGACTCGAAGACCTAGGATAAATAAATAATTCATTTAACCTAGAGGGAGAAATGACAAACAGGGTTAAATGAATAAAATCATGAAACCCTAAAAGATGAATTAGAAATGCAAGGATGACAATTAGGTCTTGACAAAGGATAATTGATATCGATTCGATTTGATCATGATTCTAACTTGATAAAAGACCAATGTTGACAAACGATTTGATTAATAAATGCGCCAATTGGTGAGGAACAATGACTAATTGATCCAAATTGAGAAAGACAACGATCGATGACAAATCGATCGCAAAATGACAAGATTGAAAAGGAGACAAGGATCGATGACAAAACAGATTGCAAAACGCCAAGATTGAAAATGATAACGATTGATGACAAATCGATCGTATGATGACAAGATCGACAAGAGGACAAAACCCTAATTAGGATTGACGATGTCCAAAATGATGACAAATTAGCATGCACATTGATGCGACAGGATAAAATCGATCAAAATCATGATTGAATAGTGTTGTCGACAAGACCAAATTTGAGAGCGAGATGAATGAAGAATGTAGAAGAATGACTCGATGCTCGTAGATGATAAAGACCAAGTGCAAATCATAGGAGAAATGTTAATGCGACGCAAAAACCCTAAAATAAGGCAATGCGTAAATGTTAAAGTATGACTCCGCAAGCGTTGACCATTTTTAGGTGTCTACATTTTGCCCCTCTTTGAGACAATGCGATTTTAAGCGTTGTTTCAAAGAACAATAATGAAAATTCCCCAGACAATGACAATGACATATGCATGCCCCCTCGAGGAATTGGCCAGAAACATGCAGAGAAGAGGCCAATTGATCGATAATAATGATAGAACATGATAGGAACAAACAGACTGACAATCGGAGCCCGGATGCATGAAGGACAAGCAATGGAAGATGCAAAAGACCACGACCAACATGAGATGGAGAGAGAGCACGTCCATCTATGCACTGATAAAGATCTATAAATGAGACCAAGAGAGTGAAAATTGCTCATTTGCACTAGCCCAAGAGGAGAATTTGTTGCTCTGGAAAAGGACACTTGCAGAGAGATGGTGAAAATTCCAATGGCAGATCACCTCAGAGAACATGTACGCATGTTCAGACGATCAGGCGATGAAGGAGTAGCGGTATGTATCTCAAAAACCCATGTTTTCAATTTCATGAATTTAACTTGCTTGCGGGACATTGCGGGGCCCACAAGGGATGCAGAAAGGAACTCCTGCGCTTGTGTAGGGCGAATCCTGTGCTTGTGTAGGGTCTTCTACACTTGTGTAGGGAGACACAGGCGCAGGTTACATGACACAGGCATAGGACTTGTCACACAGGCGCAATTGTGCATTGAGAACTCAATTTAGATAAAAAACAGCATGCAAATGATCCGAAAAGGGGAAATAAGGGTAGGATAGGTCAGAATAGCTTAGAAACACCCTGATTTGTGGATGAAAAATGAGGAAATGCAACCCATAGGAGCAAACCCTAAAACTGACAAAATATGCCCCAATTGTGATGCAGAGTCGACAATATCCATTGATCACGCGAGAGAATCGACCAGACTGCTTCATGCTACGACATAGACTCAGGAGCACGGACAAAGATACATTAGCAGGACTTGGGATATACTATGTCACATTCATGCCCAAGATTAGGGCAAACACAAGACTGCTTACCGCATTGGCAGAGCGATGGCATTCGGAGACCTCCTCCTTCCATCTGGCGACTGGAGAGGTGATTGTGACACTGGAGGATGTATGGCGTATCCTCTGCATTCCGATTCATGGAGAGATGGTAGAGTATGACCCAGTGACAGGGAGAGATGCATTGTGTAGATTATTTGAGTGTGACACAGATGATCTGGATATCATGGAGAGGGAGATTGGCTGGGAGACCATGGCATCAGAGTATGATCGGCGATATGTGGTGATAGCAGTGGTGATAGCATGCCTATTAGCAGGGGATAGATGAGGATATGGATTCCCTATTGGATGGGGAAGAGTGCTAGAGGGGATGGTGTATGCATGGGGACCATTGTGCTGGCTATGCTATATTTTCAATTGCATCAGATAGCATATCAGGGAGTGCAGACTTTGAGCTGTGGAGTCACATTGTTACAGGTATGGGCATTTGAGCACATAGCCATATGTCAACCGATTGCAGAGAGACATGTATTACCACATCGACCATATGTGTACTACTATGGGGGAGCACTGAGACAAGGTCCTTTTGGATACATATTGTATTGGTGACATGAGCTAGACAGATTGAGAGAGTTCACATGGATGCCATATCTTGATTACCCTGGATGGTCAGATGATAGTGATGAGTTACTGTATTGCAGACAGGAGAGATACCTGATTGGGTGACCAGTGAACCACTAGAGGGTGATTGAGATGTACCTGCCAGAGAGAGTCAGATGACAGTTTGGAGAGAGGCAGGATGTACCTAGAGGGACTGCACACTTTTCTCGATCTCACAGAGAGACGAGTCAGTGGGGGAGGATGATTCAACCACACATAGCCTATGTCGATTTCACATAGTTACAGCAGAGACAATGGGATTGGAAAGTAGAGGTGGTGGATGTCGGGATGACAAAGGAGTATGAGCGATGGTTTGCACGATGACGGCCAGTGTCATTGATAGATCCTGACATTCCGGTACCAAGGAGACAGGAGGACTTCCCACTCACAGGAGAGGAGGAGGGAGATGATGAGGACGAGGAGGATGAGGATGGAGATGAGGATGGGGATGACAAGGATGAGGGTGGTGATGAGGATGAGGGGGATGAGGAGGATGGAGATGAGGATGGGGATGACGAGGATGAGCTAGATTCAGGTGAGCATGAGGCATTGCAGGATATACCCATAGAGCCGGAGACAACTAAGATAGAGGAGATGGAGATGTGTAGGGCTACCATAGTGAGTTAGCATGATCACATTGTGACTTTAGAGAGAGAGCATGAGCAGTTCAGAGTGGAGATAGCCAGACTCACAGCGGCTCAAGATGCAGCGATAGCTCAGGCACAACGAGAAGAACAGAGAGTCACTGAGTATATTGGGTCGATTCGGGATGCCAGTGCACGGGAGATGGCATAGATGTTGGTAGAGACCAGAGAGGAGATACGCCATTGGAGGAAACTATATGAGAGTGCAGTTCCACCAGAGCAAAGAGCAGCTTCATATCGGGCACGATCGAGGATAGAGAGCAGGGCACGCTCTCGGAGGTCATTGAGCAGCATGGGGGTGAGTGGACCTATGCAAAATTGTTTGATTGATAATTCATGATAAATTTATGACAACTTTCTATGTCAAAATTGATTGATTGTCAATTATGACAAATTTATGACAAATTGAAATGTCATTCCCATGAAATTAGGAGGAAAATAGGAGGAAAATAGGAGGAAATTGAATTAGAAATTAGAAAAATTAGAAAAATAGAAAATAGGAATTAGGAAATTAGAAAATGAGGAAATTAGGAATTTAGTGAATTAATTAATACTTTTTCATTTATTAATTAATTCACAAAGAGGGAATTTAGAAATTGAGGAATTTAGGAAATTAGGAATGATGTGAAATTAGGTAAATTAATTAATAATTTGTCATTTATTAATTAATTCACAAAAAGAGGAATAATTAGCCAATTAAATAGACATTTAATTGTGACTCGAAGACCTAGGATAAATAAATAATTCATTTAACCTAGAGGGAGAAATGACAAACAGGGTTAAATGAATAAAATCATGAAACCCTAAAAGATGAATTAGAAATGCAAGGATGACAATTAGGTCTTGACAAAGGATAATTGATATCGATTCAATTTGATCATGATTCTGACTTGATAAAAGACCAATGTTGACAAACGATTTGATTAATAAATGCACCAATTGATGAGGAACAATGACTAATTGATCCAAATTGAGAAAGACGATGATCGATGACAAATCGATCACAAAATGACAAGATTGAAAAGGAGACAAGGATCGATGACAAAACAGATTGCAAAATGACAAGATTGAAAATGATAACGATCGATGACAAATCGATCGTATGATGACAAGATCGACAAGAGGGCAAAACCCTAATTAGGATTGATGATGTCCAAAATGATGACAAATTAGCACGCACCTTGATGCGATAGGATAAAATCGATCAAAATCATGACTGGATAGTGTTGTTGACAAGACCAAATTTGAGAGTGAGATGAATGAAGAATGTAGAAGAATGACTCGATGCTCGCAGATGATAAAGACCAAGTGCGAATCATAGGAGAAATGTTAATGCGACGCAAAAACCCTAAAATAAGGCAATGCGTAAATGTTAAAGTATGACTCCGCAAGCGTTGACCATTTTTAGGTGTCTATAGTAGGATTTTGCAAGTGGATGGAGAGATAATAGGATTTAATTGAAATAAAGTTAATTTAATTCAATTTTGTTGCAATTTGGGGAAATTAAATAAATTAGATTTATTCAATTTAGGATAACTATTTAATTAAATTTGAATTTAATTAAAAGTGGATAGAAGGGATTTAATTGAATAAAATGATTTATTCCATTAAATGGAAAAAGAGGCCTAGTGAATTTAATTTAAATAAATTGAGTAATTTACTAATTTAAATAGAGGAATGTGGATGATTTAATTAAATAGAGAAATGAACTTAAAAATTCATTTAGGAATATGATCATTTTTATACATCTACAACAACTTTTAAAGGATTCAAGGTATATCAAATGGATGTAAAATCTATATTCCTGAATGGTATACTTGAAGAGGAGGTGTATATAGAGCAACCAGATGGGTTTTCCCTATCTGAAGATAGTGACATGGTGTGTAGGCTACATAAAGCCTTGTATGGACTAAAGCAGGCACCTAGAGAATGGTATGAATGCTTGCACTCCCATCTTGTGAAGATTGGATTTGAAAGAACAAGTGAAGATAGCAATATCTACTTGAAATCAAAAGGAGATCAAATTCTGATCTATGAAGTATTTGTTGATGATATAATCTTTGGTGGAGATGACAAGATGAATCATGACTTTGCAAATGAGATGAAGAAGGAATTTGAGATGTCACTCATAGGGGAGATTAAGTTCTTCATTGGACTGCAGATTTAGCAAATGAAAGATAGAATCTTTATCACTTAGTCCAAGTATGTCAAAGAGGTGTTGAAGACCTTTGGCATGGAAGACAGCAAACTGGTTGGTACACCAATGGTGACCGGTTGTAAATTATCAAAAGAGGATGACTCGTTGTTGGTAAATGAGAAGGAATACTGATCAATGATTGGTAAGTTGCATTATGTAGTGCATAGTAGACCAGACATTGCACATGCAGTGGGCATTACCGCTCGGTTCTAGAAAAGCCCAAGAGAATCCCACTTAGTAGCAGTCAAGCGAATTCTTAGATATCTGAAGGCAACTATTGACTATGGATTATGGTATCCATACAATAATGATTTCAACTTGAGAGTGTTCACAAATATTGATTGGGCTTGTAATGTGGACAATCGAAAGAGCACAACCGGTGGTACATTCTTTCTCGGTGGTAGACTGGTCTCATGGATGAGTAAAAAGCAGAAATGTATCTCTTAGTCTATAGCAGAAGAAGAGTATGTTGCAGCTTTTATGAACTGCACCCAAACTATCTGGATGAAGCATGTATTGAATGGCTTAGTTCCTGTATTTGAACCGGTAAGCATATTTTGTGACAATACAAGTGCAATTAACATCTCCAAGAATACGGTTTTACATGCTAGAACCAAGTACTTTGAACTCAAGTATCATTTCTTGAGGGAAAAGGTTCAGAACAAAGAGGTGGTATTGGAACATGTTTCTAGTAAGGAGTAGTTAGTAGACATATTCACCAAGCCTCTACTAAAGGCTACATTTACCTATTTGAGAGGTGAATTAGGGGTGCTACCCCTTCAAGAGATGAACTAAAGGTTTGTGCTCCACATTAGTCAGGTCTTACATTGATATATCTTTTCAAGATTGATTTGTTGAAGGATGCTACTCCTCAAGGGGAGCAACATAGTGGAACAGGGAAGCTTGTGTCTCCACTTTGGCATTGTTGTCAAAGGGGGAGAAGAAGTGAAGCAGAGAAGATATTTGCAGTAATAGGGAGAAGATATGAAGTAGAGAGATATCTTGTATATTGCCATCAATGCCAAAGGGGGAGATTGTTGGAATATGTGCAGAGTATGATGACATGATGATATTGTATGTTGTCATTGATGTCAATATGCTGAAGAGTGAACTGGTATATTGAAGCTAAGCAATTGGCAAAGAGAACCAGTATGACATTCTAAACCGGTATATGTGAAAAAGGTGAAGTGGTATGTTTGTCCAAGTGAACCGGTATGTTGAAATGTGAACCGGTATATGGAATGTTTTCTATCAAAGTTTCATATGGTATGACTACTGGTTGGTAGTCTCAGCTTCAGGGTTTCTAGTTGAAGTGTTCCAAGCCTGTGTGATTCAACCGATGACATCATGTGATGAGTTAGCATTGTAATGGAGACTAGATCATGTTGCCATGTCAACCTTGTGCACGTGAAGGATCTTGCATGAAGGAGATTCATCCTATCTACCTTGGGAATATGCGATGTCTCTATAAACGATGGAGAACATGTGATGGGTTATCGTCTCCATGAAGCGGTGAAGAATGACCATTGGAAAATGTCTTGAGATATGTTCAAGACTGTTGCATTCAATGCAAGGTGTTCAACAGTTAGGATTGAACCGATTGAAATTTATTGACCTGAATGTTTAGGGTTTAGGGTTTATGCTACTGACCTATCTGTTTCCTATAAGGTTGATGTTGTGTTTCATGTTGAAGTTGTTGGAAAATGTTGTGTGTGTATCTAAGTGTAGATATACATGATTCTTGCCAGACCAGATAAGAGAATTGATACCTGCAGAGTGTGTGTGCATAAGGAAGGAACTAAAGTGGATCTACATTGGCATTGAGTGTTATTACCAGATTATTGTAATACTTGTTGATCTCTAACCACTTCAATAGTTGGAAAATCCCTTAATAGGGTATCTTTAACCAGCTTGCTATAAATCCTTTAACAGGGTGACTTAAAGCCATTGAGTTCTTAAAAATCCTCTAACAAGGTAACCTTTAACAGGGTTTAACCCTTAACCGGGTATTCTAGCCATCCCTTAACTGGGTGATCCCTAACAGGATCAGTTCCTAACAGAACCTGTTGTAACAGTCTTTAACCAGACTAGGCTCATAACTGAGTGGACTTCTAAAGAGTTAGAAGAACAGCTTGTGGGTATTCATCCCCACCGTGGTTTTTCCTAGTTGGGTTTCCACATAAAAATTATGTGTGTCATGTGTGATGCCTTTTCATGTGATGCTTTGTTATTTTTTGTCAAGTGGTGAATCATGTTGAACTAGAAAGTTGTTAAATTTCTAATGGTAGAATACCTGTTTATGCATAAGGATAAAGAGGAAATGAGGGAGTAGGTTGTGTGGAAAGCTAAGTGTTTCCATTTTATGTCTTTCATAGTCTCATTGTGTTTAACTAATAGTAATTTGGTTTAGATCGGTGTTAGTGATTGCCAGTCAGTGCACTGTTTGTAGTCAAACCGGTTCAGGAAAAGTTTTTGTGCCTAACCTGATTCACCCCCCCTCTCAATACCGGTTACTCACTGTTCATCATTGAGTTATCATGGGGTGAATCAGTGTTCTAAAATTTTTAACATTCTTAATCTGTCCTTTAAACCACTTAATGCAAATGAATAAAAGTAGAATGCAGAAACACAAAGAAAATAACCACAACACCATAAAACCAATATTTTTACATGGAAACCTGGTTAAGGGAAAAACCATGGTGGGATTGAGTCCCATAATATTAATATACCTTGTTAGAAATATAATAATATTACATGGAGGGAATGCACATGCATTCAGGCACACTACCTAGTGCTCACTGCTCAAATTATAATGAGGGCTACAACCCCGAAAGGCTCACTACCTTACAAATGATTACATATAATAATTGGAATGTCTGAACTGATAAAAAACATCTACAAATGCCAAAAATAGTTCTGATTAAGCACAAAATACTTTGTTTTGCAACATTGCTTTGCTAAATTTCGGAGCACAAATCCTTTGGTAGCACACATAAAATTGCACACAATCAATCATACACACTTTCCACACCACCACCGATCTCAAAAATAGTCAAATCAATCGGTCATATATATCCTCACCATCAAATTAAATCTTTTACATGTCAGCCCCAAAACGCATAACATGCAAATGAAACATGTTACCCAAGTCAGCTCAATCCGATAAAAAACAATCATGCAGACCAAAAAAAAAATGTCCATGTGCTTCCCACATGTCTACTTAACACCCTCAAACACACAAATAATCATCAACATTACTCCTCATGATCCGCACAATGAATATCCACACATTAATGTTGATGAACACTATTCTAACAAAAATCTTGTCTACCAGATCTTCCAATTTACACAAGATTCATCACTAGAGGCCACAAACCTTGAATAAGGTAATTTACACATCCACAATTCATCTCTGAGTTTTGCAACACCAAATACAACAAAACTAAATCGCCAAATGAAACACTGAACACTATTGGATATTTTGTTCTATCTCACCAGACCTCATTGGATCTCAATTGATCTTCCAATATGAATGAATTATGAATTGCAGATTGAATATCTAACTCTAGTTGTCATCAATGACAACATATGAACACCAATGTAGTGTCGCTTTCCAACAATCTCTCCCTTTGGCATTGATGGCAATACTTAGTAACCAAAATATAGACACTGCAACCAAAAATCCTATCGGACTCCAAAGATCAAGACTCCCCATAAGATTAACAGTTTTCACTTCTATACACTCCCCCTTTGACATCAATGGAAAAGGTAGGATTCTGAAAACCAAAAATTCAAGCCAAAAATGTTATACACACAATATTTACACACTCACAAAAATTTGAAGATGTTTGCATAGGAATTCTTTAATGTGTCCAAGTGACTGTCCTAGCCCTTTTTCAAGCTCTCCAAAATTGTTATGAGACCACTAAACAAATAATCTTGGGCTTTTGTTGTCTTTAGGTCTACCAGATCACTGTTTTCCAAAGCATCTTGAGAATCCTTGAGAGCACTGAGCATAATATCTAACTTGGGAATGATGAAACTCCTAAGCTCCCCAACTCTGCTAATTATCCTCTTTCAATCATGCCTGAAGATTCTAATTTTCTCAAGCAGTGATATTACTTGATTTTCATGAGTGCCCAATGAAACTGTCAGAGGATCAACCAACTGAGATATACTTGCTAGTTGATCCTTATGCACCTAAGACTTCTTCACAATGTCCTCAATGAAATTGGACAATGATAAGCATGATTTGTACAAGTTACCACCTTCGGACAATGCATCTTGCATACTCTTCACCCAAGTACCTAATGTGGCTCTCTCTTTTGCAATCATCTTACTCAAAGTTTGGAGCCGCTTAGCATCAAATTCCTTCTGCACTTTCTCCTCAGTAGATTTCTCAAAGGACTCAAAATGTGTATCTATAGAATTGATTAAACTTTTTAATTGCTCGGATGGAGTGTTTGAAGTATCCTTTTGAAATGAGGGCATCAACTTTTCCAAAATACCAGATGCCAGGGTCAACAACATATTGTCTTTTGTGTGAGATCTTAAGAGATCTTCACTGGCCTTAGCATGGGCAAATGATGCTAACTGAAACTTCTGAATCGGTGACAAAGAGTCAAGGTTAATCGGTCCTTGTACAAATTCTGGATCATCCACAATCTACTTTCCCTTCACTATCTCTGCAACTTCAACCTTAACCGCCACCTTCTCCTTTTCTACATTTTTCATAGTATTTATTTCCTTCTCAAGAACTGGAGGGTTATCTACATCAATCAGAGGACTATCATCATTGAACTTACCCTCATCTGCTTTTCCTACATCCTCAACTCTAACTTTTGTCTCTGGTTGAACTTTTGGGATAAAATTTGTATCATCCATTGTATGTTCAGCTTCTGAATTTTCCTGTGATGGCATTTTTGAGTTTTTGGATGAGTATCATCTTGTCCTTCTTTTGGATTAATTTCATAATGATTCTGTAATAGAAAATTTATCAAAACTTTCTTTGTTTCCTTCATAACTTCATCAACTTTTCCAATCATTATTTTATTCACTCGGGTTTTACTCCTGAACTCATGCTTAGCTAGCTTAAGTATTCTTTCTATCTCCTTAGAAATTACAGAGCATAAATTAACTAATACATATTATTTCAATCTCTCATCTTCTTTATTTGTTGTTAGTCTCCTAGCATCCAAAATTTCATACAAGCTCTTGGATATGACTAACAGTAGTTCAATTAGAGCTTTACTATATTCATTCAAGTACTCTATAGTAGCTTCTTCTAAAGTTATTTTGCCGGATTCATCAAAATTTTAATACCATTCTGATAATGGCTTTGTTGACCTTTTTTTGTCAACTGAGCTACAGATCCAATACGAGAAATCCAAGTTTGTGGTATATCCTACTTGTTATGAATTCTTCCATAACCTTTGTGTTATGCGCACTATTCAAGCAACAATAGAGGAGTCTTTTCTTTTCGAGCTCTATTTTTATTTTTTAGTTGAACAAGTCGGTTGGTCAACTCACTTAATTTCCACTGGCTGGAGGGTTCCCTGTATTTGGCAGGCTGGTTTCCCCTTATTTCCTTTTACCGAATGCTAGTGGTATCCGTAACCTTCCCACCATCCCACATGAAATTTTGGGGAGGTAGTTTGGCCAAAGGGAGGAAATACAAAGAATGGCATGGGATAGCAGGAGGTGAGACTTGGTCTCTCTCTCTCCCCCCAAAAACCAATCAACACCCAGGTGACCCCCTATGGGGTAAGCAAAAGGTTAGGCGGGTGGCTTCCCTGCCATCTCGTAGAAAACTTCAAGGTTTCAAGGGAGCCTCATAGGATGAACCACATGAAGAGGGGGTTGTCTCCCACTATCCTGCAAGGACTTTTGTGGATGCAATGATGCCCTATGAGGTAAGAAAACAAAGGTGTAGGTGGTGTTCCCGCCACCCCCCAAGGAAAAAGTGACAACATGAAGGGCCTTGTGGGGTAAGAGATATGCAAGGAAGGGGTGTTCCTCACTATCCCGCATGGTCTGTTAGGCCACTAGGCGGTCACATAGTGAAGTGGAAACATGAGCCTGGGGGCCACATCAATCATTACCAATCATTGGATTTTCATAAAGGCCCGATCTGACAACCATGTTTAATTCTCTGTTGGGCTTTTGAGCACTCACATGGAGAGATTTCATGCATACATCTATGCACAAGATCTCTTAATTGATGGTGGATATTCAATTTTATGGTAATCATTGAATTTCAATTTCCCTACAAGTGGCTAGTTGTCGACTTGATAGTCGAGATGCTTTTTGTGCTCAGTTGGCACCCAATCTCAGATCGGATTTTCATTCAACCACCAGGAATTGTCACCATAACTCTAGAAGTGACCCTGTAGGTTGATTCTAGACCCCACTCATACCTCTTCAAGGCATTATGAAGACTTTTGGGTCTGACAGAGATTTCTCAGATGCCATTCCATGCAGATTTCTCCTGATTTTCAAGAGATGATTGTCCCTCCCACGCCACTATAGTTGATTTTAGATGAAACCCATGCTCATTCATTATGGATCAGAGACTTTTGTCAGAAGTGTACTCAACCATGCTTATGTGCAGGGGTTGCTTCATCTATGGAGTAGTTTTGTTTCCTCCTAGATGATTGGACACTCACATAGGAGATTTTACACGTTACAACTTAGATCATTCAAACTAATTTTCTTCTCCCCTCTTCCTTTTTGTAATCTAACCTTGGTTAGGGTTCCTATTTGTAGTCCAGTTTGAGTTATGCCTAAACTATAAAGGTAATTTATGTAATATTTTTAGCATCTTCTCTTTCTTTATTTGCATATGTAAAATTTTCTTTGCCTTATTATGAATGGAATTTACTTATTTTGCCTCTATTCAATTCTCATAACTCATGTATTTTATTTACCTTATTGTTTGAATGCATCTTTATTTAAGTTCTCCTTGGCATGGTGATTGTGTTGACCCTTCTTTAGGTTTTATCTGTGGGGTATTTTCAGTCCCACTTGTCATTTTCAAGATTTCCAACCCTTCCTCTTCTTTAGAAGATAAGTATGATAGGATCATATGCATGTTTTGAGTAGTTTTTGTTCATATTTTGTGTAGTTACAGGTAAGATCATATTAAATCTAGGTGTGAATACTTTCCTTTCTTTTAAGCATCCCTCTTTCTCCCTTTTACCCTATCAGACCAGAAGATTAGATATTTTAGTGTTGGGTTAGTCCAACACTTGCATCAAATTGAAGAGGAAGTCAGACTTCTCCAAAGATTCAACCTTGCTTTTGCAAGTCTCACACTTAAAGGTTGATTCCATGTTGCACAAGGTTGATGACCAAGATTTCTCATCAAGCAGGTGAAATTTTGTGATAGCAATTTTTGACACACCTAGTGGGACCTTTCAAATATTCATGCTAAGGATTCAGTGTTTCTCTTAGCATCCCTACCTTTGGAGGCAATCAATTCAAGCACTCGGTAACTCTAAGGACAAATTCAGACTCTTGATGATACCAATTGTAGCCTTACATGCCAAGAATACAAACCAGAGCATCTTCTAGAGGTAATTTTCAATTTATCCAGCTTCCTTATTCAAATTCTAGAAGAACTAGAGGTAGGAATTATTTGTCACCTATTAGGGGAACTCAAGGAGAACCATCTACACCCCTAAGGTCTCTTTCTACACCACCATTCCTAAGATTAGCACAGCCTAGAGGCCCTACCATCCATATCAATAGACCCCTATTCGCCATGGTATTGCCAAGAGCACATACATTTGTCACCTTTAATGGTGGCAACCCTTTAGTCCTAACTCAAAAAGATAACATTCCAATAACAACCCTGAAGGCTTTACCTTTTTTACTGGAGAGACATCTACCTCCTTGGAGGAACACATCCAATATGTGTAAAGCATCTATATTGTATTTGATGTCACTGAAGACAATGTTGCAGTGAGGCTTCTTGTTGCCTTATTTAAAGGAAAGGCCCTTTAGTGGTACAAAGAAGTATCTCCTAACTCCGTTCACAATTGGGATGAGTTAGGGGAGAAATTGTGAAAACATTTGAGGACAAAAGTGACCATCCATCACTTATGGAGAAGCTAGCTACAATCAAAAGAGAAACCCATGAGTTCATGGGTGATTTTAGTTATAGATTCCAAAAGACATGGGATAGAATCCCATCACTAGTAAAGCCTTCATCAAATCATGCCTTTTAATACTTTCTTAGGGCTTTGAATGGTGATATTGCAGCTATGTTTCAATCTATGAGAGGAGACAACCTTCCTCGAGCATATGATACTACCATAAGGGTAGAAAATTGCTTAATCCAGGCAGGAAAACTCTCATAGGCCTTCAATGCCCTTATTTCCAGGGGCTCCTATTCTAATGGCTTCTACAAGTCATCTACTCATAGTGACACCTATTACACCCCTGTCAGAGTTGCAAGAGCTTAAGACTTTGGTGAAAGGACTCAACAATGACTTGGTGACCTTGAAGAGGCAACAATTTCAAAGTAATAAGACCTACCAGCAACAAAATTAAAATTATCAACAATAGAGATCAAATTTCCAAGGGCACAACCAATGGAGTAATGCTAGGCCCTTGCATATCTCGAATCCCTTAGCTGCAAGTACCTCAATGGTACTAGTGCTTGTTCAGAACAATATTTCTCAGGAACAAGATTGGTGTACTCCATGCAATCAACCATAGAATTAAACCACATGCCAAAATGGTGAGTTTTCTAAGGCCTTAGTGGCACAAAATGAGCCAACAACATCAGGGTAGCAACAATTTGCTGACGACTCTAGTCATCCACACAAAGATATAAATTTTGTAAATTGGAAAGAGGCTGATTTATGTAGAATAAATCAAACAAGTGGGGATGATGTGGCCATCAATACAAGATCAAAAAATAGGCCCATAGACCCTAGTGATTCTTCTACCACAACAACTCAAACTCCATAGGCTTCCATGAAGACTACAATGCCAAAGACCCCTAATAAGGTGGCTTCTTCAAATAAAGAGAAGGATGTGACTCAAAAGGTCATACAAGGAGAGTCACCTAGGGCTCCTACCATATCAAAACAAGACCTTTTTTCCACCGAGACCTCTACTAAGGCTTTCATCCCCTTTAATATTGTTGAATAGATGAAGAGGGTCAGCCTTAATGTATCTACGTGGGATGCTCTTGCTATCCCATCTCAAAGAGACCTACTTTGGGCATCCCTAAAGGGGATAGATATTGTAGAGGATACCAGTCAAGAGAGTAGGTATTCCATTCCTACAAGCTTGGTGCAGCCATTAGAAGCAGAAAACCAGTAATCCTCCCCATTTTTATCTATCATTAATCATAGGAGATAAACTTGTTCATAATTGTATGATAGATAGTGGGGATAGTAGTTCAGTTATGCCTAAGGAAATAAATGACTGCCTAGGTATCAAATATGAGCCTATCAAAAGAGGGGTGATACAACTTGATGGCACATCAGTTCAGATTGTTGGGGTCATTAAAGATTTAAATTTGACCTTACATGCCTACCCAGGTTGTAGTGTGTTGCAAGACATCTGAATGATTGACATCCCTACTTATTTTGCCATTTGTTTATCCAGGGAATTCACTACTAAGATAGGTGGCTACCTATCTTCTAATTGGTTACACATGTTGTTTAGGACAAGATATGGTACCAAATTAACCATTAGCATTGAGCCTGTTGCCAAAGATCATATACAGCCCTACACTCCCAGTCCTATCAACATGAATTGTACTCTCCATGAA
This sequence comes from Cryptomeria japonica, assembly GCF_030272615.1. Classification (NCBI taxonomy): domain Eukaryota; kingdom Viridiplantae; phylum Streptophyta; class Pinopsida; order Cupressales; family Cupressaceae; genus Cryptomeria; species Cryptomeria japonica. The sequence goes on along the minus strand of NC_081414.1, from coordinate 480,557,818 downwards.
GAGAAAGAAGAAATTTCAGTAAGAGAGCCTGCAAATTAGTTAGAGGAGGTTCATGATTGCATACTTGATGAGTGGGCAAATACATTTCTATTTGATCCTATTGATGAGATCAAAGAAACAAGCCTAGGTACCTATTGCATCCATGAAGAGGATGCCCCTATCCCCAATCTCTAAAAAGAAGATAGTAACATAAGTGGATTGTGGGATATGTTCTTTGATGGCTCAAGGAACAAAAATGGTGCAGGACTGATGTGCTTCTTCTTTCTCCAAAAGGGGGGAAATACTATTTTTCTTTCAGACTTCATTTTTGTTGCACCAACAATGTAGCTAAGTATGAAGCTTTGATTTTGCGTCTTTAAATGGCACAAAAGAGAGGGATCAAATCCTTACAAGTGCATGGAGACAGTGAGTTGGTTGTAAATCACATTAGAGCTCAAAGTACCACCAAGAACAACCTTCTCAAGTCCTACAAGCATAGAGCATGGGACCTAATTGAAGGTTTTGAGGCCTTCAATATTTCTAGTGTCCCTAGAAATCAAAATAACCATGCTGATAGATTAGCAGCAATTGGTGCCCAACATGATATTCCATCTCATGTTGCAATAGATAAAGATTAATAGATCATACTTGTGGTGAGACTTGTAGTGCCTGATAACCAATTAAAATGGTAGGTCTTTGATTTTGATTAGTAGATTGTGAGCTTCCTACAAGAGGAGGTAGAGTTCTCACATCAAAAGCAAGGCATGTTGCAGGACTAGTATGGAGATCAAATTATGTAGTTTAGCTCAAATAAGCTTCCCAAGGGATTGATCACCTTGGAAGGGATATTCAATACTAATGATCAGATGAAAGGGAGAGAAATGAACCTGGCCACAAAAAAAGGAGACTACAAATCAGTCCCCATATTTGATGGAAAATCTCTCAACTTGGGAAAGGTATGTTCCCCAAATGATCAAGGTAATTTTGTCAATATCTGTCAAGAGTATAATGATATTTTTTATTTTACATATGAGGATCTAAAAATGTTTGACCCTAGCTTAGCTCAGCATACCATAGAAATTGATCCTTATGCTAAGCTAGTTAGATAAAAGAAAAGACCTATAAACCCCAAGATTGAGCCCTTGATGAGAAAGGAGCTAGATCCAAGCTTATAGAATATAGCATTATTTTTTCAAATCAAGCATTCTTCTTGGGTAGCTAATTTTGTTCCAGTTAGGAAGAAGAATGGGGAAATCAAATTGTGTGTAGACTTTAGGGACCTCAACAGAGCCTCCCTTAATGATCATTATCCCCTACCTTCTATGGAACAAATTTTAGCCAAAGTTAGTGGCTCAAAAATATTTTCATTATTGGATGGATCCTCAGGGTATAATTAGATCCTAGTCAAAGAATCAGACCAATTTAAGACTACATTTACTACTAAGTGGGGCACTTATGCCTATTGTAAAATGCATTTTGGACTAAAAAATGCAGGTGCAACTTTTCAAAGAGCCATGGATATGGCCTTTAAGGGAGTACTTATATATCTTGATGATATCATTGTGTACTCTAAGCATGTAGTAGACCATTTTTCTCACCTTGAGAAAGTATTCAAAAAGTACAAAGAGTATGGTGTGTCTTTGAACCCCAACAAGTGTGTATTTGCCACTAATTAGGGAAAACTACTAGGAAACATTGTATCTAAAGATGGTCTAGCCACAAACCTAGAGAGAGTGGGATCCATTGTCTCTTCCACTTTCACATCACAAGAAGGGAGTTTAGAGCTTCATTGGAAGAATCAACTTTGTTAAAAGGTTTATCCCAAACCTTGCAGCCTTGGTTAAGCCTCTCACAATCATGCTCAAGAATGATCCACCTTTCAAATGGACCAAGGAAGGGAAGGAGGGATTTGATCAAATCAAACAGGCCATTGCATAGGCTCCTACCCTAGTAAATCCAAACTATGAGAAGGATTTAATCCTTTATACATTGGGAGGAGATGCAAGTATATTTGCTATCCTAACATAGTTAAATCAAGATGTTTTGGAGTAGCCTATAGCTTTTTTCAATGAAGGCCTAAAATATTATGAACTCAGGTATAGATATATGGAAAACAAGGTCATCATAGTGGTAAGAGAATTAAAAAAAGTTGAGACACATGCTCTCAAACAACCAGATTCAACTCCTAGTTCCACATGAAAGTGTGAAAGGTTTCCTTCTCAACAAGGACATAGGTGAGAAAAGAGCTGGATTGATCACTAAGGTCATGGAGTATGAACTTGATATCAAAATTACCAGGTTAGTGAGGGGAAGAGGACTTTGTGAGAAATTCAATTAATCTTTTGAAAAATATTCAGAGGTCTCCCTCTGCTACAGGATGAAGAACGGATTGAAAACCAAGAAAATGTGCAAACTGATTGGTTCCAAAACATGATTACCTTCCTAAGGGATGATATCTATCCTCCTCACTTTGATAGAACCAAGAGGAGACATATAAGGTTGCAATCCATCCCCTATGCTTTGGTGGATGGGTTCCTATTCAAAAGGGACCTAAACAATGTTCTTCTAAGGTGCATCCAAAAGGATTAGACCAATAGGCTACTAGAAGAGTTTCAAAATGGGCCCTCAGGTGTCCATTTCTCAACAAGGACCATAGCCATGAAAATCATAAGGGTAGGCTATTATTGGCCTTCTTTGTTTGGTGATGCTCACAAGTGGGTCAGACAGTGCAAGGAATGCACACTCTTTGTAGGTAAACAAAGATTAGCAGCTCTGTCCCTTCATCCTATCTCTGTTGATCAACCTTTTGCACAATGGGGGATTGATTTCATTGGCCCAATCAATCCAATGTCAAGTGTAGGCCACAAGTGAATTTTGGCCATCACAGGCTATTTCACAAGGTCGACAAAGGCAGTTTCTTTGAAGGATGCAACTAAAAATTTAGTGGTTCAATTCCTTGAGGGGATTGCAACCAGATTTGGAGCCCCTTCCACAATTATATCTAGAAAATTCTAAGGCCTTTGTGGGATCTTAGATCAGTCTATGGGCATTCCAACATGATGTGTTTTTGAAAACATCATCCAATTACCATCCCTAAGGTAATGGCTTAGCCGAGTCCTCCAACAAAAATTTCATTATAATCATCAAGAGGACTCTTGAAGACAACCAGAGGTCATAGCACCTCAAGTTCAGAATAGCCCTATGGGCTAATAGAATCACTCTTAAAAGAGCTTTAGACAACTTGCCTTTCATGCTAGTATATGGAAGGGAAGCAAGGCTTCCCTTAACCCTTGAGTTTCCATCTCTAGACCTAGCACATTAGTTGGAGCTCTTGGAAAATGATGTCTTATCAATGAGGTATGTTGAGCTTGCAGAGGATAGATATAGGGCTATGCATACTCTAAATGTCCATCAGGGACAAGTTAAAATGTATTTTGACAAGAAAGCCATTTTCAGCACTTTCTAGGTTGGAGATTTTGTCCTAAAATGGGATGCTCATAGAGAAAAAATAGGGAGACACTCAAAATTTGATGCAATATGGAGTGGTCCCTATGTGATTATAGGCTGCAAGAAGGCTAATTCTTTCAATCTAGCCAGGCTAAATGGTGAAGACCTCCCTATTGCAATCAATGGCATAAATCTAAAGGCTTGTTCTTAAGGGTGACTTTGTAGATCTTTTTGTAAATAGTGTGAATATTTGTAATTTGTGTTCTTTTGCTTTCTATAAGTGCTCGTGCATAGGCTAGTTCCTTCAGATTGGTCGATTTTTTTTAAAAATTTACAAGATGCAGGGAGGGTTCCCTTTTCTGTTCTCCTTTTGTGACTTTGCACCCTATGGATAAACAAGGACATCTGGTCTTATCATAAGTAGGCTTAGGGACCGCTTTGAGTGACCAAAATGTTGACCTTTTTCTATCAACTGAGCTATAGATCTAATCTAATAAATCCAAGTTTTTTGCATAACCCGTGTGTTATGTGTTATTGCATAACTTTCATTTTATGTGCACCATTCAAGCACCAGCAGAGGAGTCTTTTTTTTTTGGGATCCATTTTTATTTTTGAGTTGAACAAGTTGATCGAACAACTCACTCAATTTTCCACCAGCAAGAGGGTTCCCTATCGTTGGCAGGCCAATTTCCCCTTATTTCCTCTTAATGACCACTGACAGTTTCTTGTTAGGCTTTTGGCCCTGCTACTCCACAAGTTTTTTCTAAGATCAAAAAATAGTGCCATGGGATAGTGGGATGGTGATCCTAACCTATGATATTATTCTCCCCGCATAGGCAAAACAAAAAGGTGAAATTGCTTATGAGATAAGAAACAAAGAGAACAGTAACCTTCCCACCATCCTGCATGAAATTTTAGGGAGACAGTTTGGCCGAAGGGAGGAAATACAAAGAATGGTGTGGGATAGTAGGAGGTGAGACTCACTCTCTCCCCCCCCCAATATGATAGAAATCAATGTCCAGGTGATGCCCTGTGGGTAAGAAAAAGGTTAGGTGGGTGGCTTCCCCACCATCTTGCAGATAGTTTCAAGGGGACCTTGCGGGATAAACCACATGAAGAGGGGGTTGTCTCCCGCTATACCATGAGGATTTTTGTGGATGCAGTGATGTCCTGTGGGGTAAGAAAACAAAGGTGTGGGTAGTGTTCCCACAACACCATGAGGCAAAAGCGATAATACAAAGGGCGTTGCGGGGTAAGAGATACACAAGGAAGGGGTGTTCCCCGCTATCTAACACAGTCAGGTTAGGCCACTAGGTGGTCACATAACAAAGTGGAAACATGAGCCTGGGGGGCCATGTCAGTCATTACCGACCATTGGATTTTCATAAAGGATCAATCCGATGACCATGTTTTAATCCTTCATTGGGCTTTTGAGCGCTCACATGGAGAGATATCGCATGTCCATTTGTGTGTGAGATCTCTTGATTGATGATGGACATTCAATTTTGTGGTAATAATTGAATTTCAATTGCCCTGCAAGTGGGTGGCTATCGACCTGATAGTTGAGATATTTTTTGTGCTCAGTTGGTGCCCGATCTCAAATCGGATTTTTATTCAACCATCGGGGATTCTCACCATTACTCTAGAAGTGCCCCCGCAAGCCAATTCTAGATGCCACTCATGCCTCTTCAAGGGATTATGAAGACTTTTAGGTCTGACAAAGATTTCTCAAATTCCATTCCATGTAGATTTCTTTGGATTTTCAAGAGATGATTGTCCCTCCCATGCCTCTGTAGCTGATTTTAGACAAAATTGATGCTCATTCATTGTGGATCAGAGAATTTTATCGAGAGTCTACTTGACCATGCTTATGTGCAGGGGTTGCTTCATCTGCGGAGTAGTTTTATTTCCTCCTAGATGATTGGACACTCACAAAGGAGATTTTGCATGCTACAACTCAAATCATTCGATTGGATTTTCTTCTCCCCTCTACCTTTTTGTAACCTAACCCTAGTTAGGGTTAGGGTTCCTGTCTGTAGTCCATTTTGAGTTATTCTTGAACTATAAAGACAATTTCTATAATATTTTCAGCATCGTCTCTTTCCTTCTATACATAAAACTTATGTTTCTCTGCATATTTAAAAATTTGCTTTGCCTTCTTATGAATAGAATTTACTTATTTTACCTCTATTCAATTCTCATAACTCTTATTTCTTACCTTGTTGTTTGAATGTATCATTGTTTAAGTTCTCCTTAGCATAGTGATTGTGTTGACCCTTCTTTAAGTGTTATTTGTGGGTTATTTGTAGTCCCTCTTGTCATCTTCAAGATTTCCAACCTTCACTCTTCTTAGAAAGATAAGTAAGATAGGATCCTATGCATGTATTGAGTAGTTTTTATTCATATTTTGTGCAGTTACAGGTAGGAAGATCATATTCAATCTAGGTGTGAACCTTTTCCTTTCTTTCAAGAATCCCTTTTTCTCCCTTTTCCCCTATTAGACCAGTAGATTAGATATTTTAGTGTTGGGTTAGTCCAACACTTGCATCAGATTGAAGAGGAATATGACCTTCTTCGAAGATTAAACCTCACTTCTGCAAGTCCCACACTTGGAGGTTGATTCCATGTTGCACAAGGTTGATGACAGAGTTTGCTCATCAATCGGGTGAATTTTTGTGGTAATGGGCTTCAAGTTACCATTCTTCAAAACCTCATTAACAATCTCATTTAAAGAAATAGGAGGTTTAAATTCAAGCTTACCTTTCTTTAATGCCTCATCAATTTTAGATGGATTGGATTTCTTACTGGGTGGTTTCCATTTTGCAACTTTGGTGGCCTTAGCAGCTTTATCCTTCACCTTCTTTATGGCTTCATCCAACTCATTTTCTTCGTCATCTAAAGTCACAGCTCTAATTTTATTTCTCTTTTTCTCACCACCACCAGATGGCTTGACTGATGGTTTGGGCTTCCTTGTTGGCTTTGTAGGACTAGATGAGGGAGTGTTGGAAGCAATCAAGAAGGAATGCTAAGAGGGGGGGTGAATCAGTCTTCACCAGATACATAACAAATTAAACTTCCAAAACATTAACTGATAAACCACAACAATAATAGATAAGAAAAATAATCAACACAACACTAGGATTTTGTCGTGGAAAACCCAGTTAATGGAAAAACCACGGTGGGAACCTACCCGCAATAAGATGATACTCTGCAGTAGTATGTGAAAATATTACAATGGGAAATGCACATGCATTCAGGATCACTTCCTAGAGCTCACTGCTCAAAAGATATATGCTAAGAAGGTTACAACCCTTGGGGAAGTCTCACTGACTTACAAAAAAGATTCGGACTACAATCCAAAAGAAATGAACTGCAATAATAGCATCTACAAATGCCTGATGACAATTCCGGTTAAGCACAATTATCTGCCCTGCAACACCAAGCTCACCATAACACTTCACTGAATGATATATCCTTGTTTGCACATTTACCTCTCTCTAATAATGCAAACACAATAACGACACCAAAATTACATAAGTATATCACCTATATATACAAATCATTAACCTTGATAACAAGGTCGGCTAACCCCTCAATCCTCAACTCATAATTACAAAAATTACATTGCACAATACAAATATTGACCACCAGACCAATATTATGATTTAAATTACATAGAATGGACCTAATTAAGATTCCCAAATGATTACATGCACCAAAAATCCTGCCAAGATCAACTGCAACACGCTACACCACTAGAAATACTGCATAACATACAAATTATCACCGGTTCATAGAAATCACCAAAAAATCACTCAATGATCAATATGGATCACCAAAAAAAAAAGGATACAATTAGGAAAAACCATCAAGAATGTTAGAATCATCCATAATAGTTGCACAATGATCTCTTTTCAAATCTTCATAGGTCAACATCTCAAGGCTCAAGAAGACAACCAATCAACAACTGTCATGAAGAAAGATAACTTGTAGAGAATAAAATCACAAACCATCTGAAATGAAGATACACAAGATCATCCCAAACAATAATCCAAAATTTCAGCACAAGATCTGATCACACTAGAATATACCGGAGGGAATACCGGATACTGCAAAACAGTGATCAGCAAAATCAAACTACAAAACCAGACCAAAAACCTTTTCCAAACTCACCTAAATAATTCACAGGAATATGTTGATATCAATAACAAAAACATATCCTAGTATCAACATTGAACAACAAAATCAAACAATCTACCTAATAATCCAACAATATCCCCCTTTGACATTGATGGCAACATATGAATGTGAAAAACAATCAATGCAAGGAAAGAAGATATCACCAGTAAACTACCCCTAAGATCAAGATAGATAGAGTAGTTTTTCACATGACCTCTCTTCCCATTTGACAACAATGCCAAAGATCACCAAAATAGAAAATCAAACTCTCTTGTTTGCAATTGACACTCAATTGGTTGGTTTCACTATGTTGTCATTGATGGCAACATGGTATTGTGTTTCGGCTTCATGTTTTGGTTCAGCTGTGTACCGATAGGCACTTCACAGACACTACACTGGCACCGAAACTGACAGGACAAAAAGATTTCTTTGGTTACCAACAATGTAGGCCGACATGGTTTAGAATATGGTTACCGGTATAAAAGGCCGACATCTCTTGGATCTGATATCGGCAATTGTTCTTAATATTTATGCATTTATGTTATATGGATGACATGTAATTTGATATTGTATATATCTTTGTAAGCCAAAATAAGGCATGAAAATTATATAGGTCAGTTTGATAGATCATTTTTATATATTCATGTGATAGGAGATTATGGATATGCGAATGTAATATGATGCAAAATATATCAGAGAGATTATGTATGTAAGGAAATTCATGTAAGGGTTATTTCGATAAAGGGTATAGGGTTACAAACCGGAACAAACAAAGCTTAAACCAAAATTGTATTCTGGCATAGAAGATTCTATCTTAGCAGTTCAACACTTCTTCGGATTGTATTATGGATTTTATGTAGTCAGTGAGGCTCCTTTTGTGATTGAATAGTGTGCTCTAGGTTGTAAGCCTTCCTACAATTGTAGGCTCCTCATATTTTGTAATATCTCTTCATATGACAAGTGGATTGATATTGTGGGTCACAAATCCCACCGTGGTTTTTTCTCTTTGAGGTTTTCCATGTATAATTTTGTGTGTTATGGTTCTCATTTATGTTATTGGTTTATTGGTTGATTTACTTCTTTCAATTATGTGTGTATTGGTATACCGGTTAGTGTATGAATATTTTAATAAGGTTAAAATTGATCATTCTGGTATAACGCTGATTCACCCCTCCCCTCTCAGTGTTATTGGATTTTAATATCTCTCCCCCTACAACACAGAAACATGAATCTCTCTCCAAAACACAAACTACTCTAGCAAAGGAGCAACACCAACTCATCAATCCAGATAAAAGAGAAAGGCTCTGAATTCCATCGGAGCACTACAACTCAATGCATCTAGTTCTCATCAGGAGGGGTGGAGACCCCTAACTTGTCTCTCAGATAGAAAAATGTATATGCAGGCAAAGTCTTAGTGAAAATATCAGCAATTTGTTCCTTTGTAGATACATATTGTAGCTTCACTTTTTGATCATCAACTTTCTCTCTCAAGTAGTTATATTTGATTGATATATGCTTAGTCTTAGACTGTTGCACTTGATTTTTAGACATGTTTATAGCACTCATATTATCACAGTATAAAACAATAGGCTCATCATAAATACCTCTGATATATTTCAACATTTGCTTCATCCATACTATCTGAGTGTAATTACTAGGAGAAACAATGTACTTAGCTTCAATAGTAGATAAAGATACTAAATCCTATTTCTTGCTGGCCCAAGAAACCAACTTCTTTACCAAAAAGAATGCTCCATCGGTAGTACTCTTCCAATCATCAACATCACCTGCCCAATCTGCATCAGTATAAGAACATAACATGAAATCATCATTCTTTGGATCTACCATAAACCACAATATTCAATTCCCTTTAGATATCTAAATATTATTTTAACAACAGTAACATGAATCTCTTTTAGATCAGTTTGATATCTAGCTACCATACACACAACATGCATAATGTCATGCCTAGTTTGAGTAAGATATAACAGTCTACCAACCATAGATCTATACAAACTCAGATTAGCTTTAGGAGATTCATCATTTTGAGACAATTTACAACCAGTCACCATAGGAGTCCCAATTGGTTTGGAATCATCTAATCCAAACTTCCTCAACAATTCTTTCACATACTTAGTTTGAGATATAAAGATACATTTTCCTGTCTGTGCAATTTGCAAACCTAAGAAAAATTTCATCTCACCAATCATAGACATCTCAAATTCTTTTTGCATATCACCAGAAAATTCCATGCTCATATCATCATCACCATAAAAAATAATGTCATCAACAAAGACTTCAACAATAAAAATGTTATCATTTTCAATTTTAAAGTACAAATTACTATCAACAACACCTTTGACAAATCCCAATTTTAGCAAGTATTTATCTAATCTAGCATACTAGGCTCTAGGGGCTTGTTTCAATCCATAAAGTGCTTTCTTCAACTTACATACCATATCTCCATCATCTGAGAGTGAAAATCCATCAGGTTGTTCAATGTAAACTTCTTCTAGATAACCATTCAAAAATGCAGATTTGACATCCATTTGATATACCTTGAAATTATTATAAGCAACATAAGCAAGTAACAATCTAACAACTTCAATTCTGGCATCTGGAGCAAAATATTCTTCATAACCAATCCCTTCTTGCTATGAATAACCTTTGTAGACTAGTCTAACTTTATTTCCAACTACTTCACCAACTTCATTCAATTTGTTGCTAAAAACCCATTTAGTACCAATAATATTTTTTATCTTTAGGTCTAGGGACAAGTTCCCAAGTATTGTTGTTTTCAATCTGATCTAACTCTTCTTCCATGGCTCTAATTCAGTTATCATCTTTACAAGATTCAAAAATATCTTTAGATTCAAATTTCAAAATCAAACATATCTCTTCTGTAGCTAACCTTCTTCTAGTCATTAGACCTTTATTCTTATCACCAATAATTTGATTCTTAGAATGATTTAATCTTACATACCTCAAAGTCTTCTGATTGCTTTGATTTTCAGACTCAGGCTCATGAACATCCTCACTGGTAGCAACAATAGTCTCTATCTCTACTAGATAATTATGCTTAGGCTCTTCAGGCTAAATAGGAGCTAAAACAACATGTTGACCTTTATCATAAGCTCTGATTTCCTTCTCAAGGTTTTCATCCACCTTCACACTTGCACTCTCAACTATCTTTCTCAGTCTCTTGTCATAACACCGGTAGGCCTTTCTATTTGTAGATTATCCCAAGAAGATACCTTAATCACTTCTAGCATTAAACTTTCAAATATCATCATCTCTCTTGATATAACATTTTCTACAAAAGACCAAAGTATTTCATCGTAGGAACATGACCAAACCAAAGCTCATAAGGATTCTTACCGGAATCACCTTTTATATGGACTCTATTGAATGTATAGACTACAGTGCTAATATATTCTCTCCAATAAACCTTTAGAACATTTCATTCAATCAACATGGTCCTTGCAGCATCTAAGATAATACAATTATTCCTTTCAACAATCCCATTCTGTTGAGGGGTCCTAGGAGTAGATAATTGTCTTTTGATTCCCTGCATCTCACAGAAAGGATTCAACTCACTAGAATAAAATTCTCCACCTCTATTAGATCTTAGACACTTCAACTTCAAACTGGATTCAATTTCAACTTTAGCTTTGAATATCTTGATTTTCTCAAATGCTTCTGATTTTTCCTTCAAAAAGACAACCCACATTATTCTAGAATAATCAACAATTATTAACATAAAGTATCTATCACCCTGCACACTTCTAACATTTGTAGTTCCACATAGGTCAGTACAAACAAGATCTAACAATCCATCTAATTTGTACCTTTTGCTCTTAAAATAAATCCTTGTTTGCTTACCCAACTAACATTCCTTACATACCAGATTAATAGGCTTAACAATCTTAGGCAAATCCCTAACAACATGTGTAGAACTGATCTTGATCAATGAATCAAAGTTTACATGACACATCCTTCAAGACCACAACCAACTCTCATCTATCTTAGCAATCAAACAAATTTTCTCACTAGCATCCAAATGAAAATTGTTACCTTTAGTCTTAGTTCCAGATGCAATTTATACATTGATGCATTCAAGATCTTGCATTTACCATCTTTGAATTGTAGATCACAATCCTTATCTATCATAAGTCCATCACTAAAAAAGTATTCTTTAAACCTTCAACATACAAGACATCATCAATATTATGCTTACCATCAAAAGAAATAGAACCTTTCCCACAGATTATACAAGCTTTATCATCTCCAAATCTAACTATTCCACCATCGTACCTTTCCATGCTTACAAATTTTCTTTTGTCACTGGTCATATGATGTGAACAATCATTGTCAATCAACCATTCACCTTTTTCTTCTACCTTAGCAGCCAAAGCTTTCTCCTCAACAGAAAAACTAGTGGAATCAAAAGGCACAAGACTATCTTCTTTAATGGCAATAAACACAACTTCATCTTCTTTTGATTCTTCATCTGTAGCATAATAACAACTCTTCTAGTTCCTAAACTTTTGGTTAGATTTATAAGGCTTATCATACTTCTCATGCTTCTCATATCTATCATTTCTATCAAACTTATCATGTTTGTCATACTTAGCCATTCTTTTTGGACATCTAGAAGCAAAATGTCCTATCTTGTTACAAGAAAAACATTTTAAGGGCAACTTTCCATCATACTTACTGGCACCTTTAGGCAATCTCTAGGAAATCAATGCTTCAATCTCATCAAGCTCTCTTTCTTGCTTTGTTATCTCTCTCCTATCCCTTTCATATCTAGATATCCTACACTCATCAAGGTCATATTTCTGCTTACCAGACACAGATGTTGATGCTTTGAATATTGTCTCAGACTTTCCATGTGATTCACCAAATTCACTCAGCTCAAATGCAACAAGTTCTCCAACTAATACATCCCTTGTCATAGTAGTTACACTCCAAATCTCATCAATAGCGACAACCTTATGTTAATAGGCAGGGGGCAAAGATCTTAGCACCTTAGCAACAATCTCATCTTCTTCAATCTTTCCACTGAGAGTAATGATACCAAGGACTTGAGATCATTCACCTTAGCCATGTATGCATGTATGTACTCATCATCTCCCATCTTCAATGTCTCATATTTTCCTTTTAAACTCTACAACTTAGCAACTTTCACTTGAGTATCACCTTCATACAAGATCTCAAGCTTCACCCAGATCTCATGTGCGGTCCGAAGTTCCATAATATTTGTCATTTTAGAATCAGTCAAGGCACTAAGTAATGCTTCCTTCGCTCTAATGTTGTATTCAGATTCCTTAATATCATCAAGAGTGGATGGTCCATTCTGAGGAACAACATAGGAATTCTTAGTGATCTTCCAATAATCTTCTTCAAGACATTTCAAATGCACCTCCATTTGTTTCTTCCATATAGTGTAGTTGCTTCCATCAAACCTCAGACTGTCCTTCTTGAAAAGATTACGTTGAGTTTCCATCCTGGATCTCCTCACGTGATTAAGCTTCTACCAGAGGATCTAGCTCTGATACTAATTGTTGGCAACAATCAAGAAGGAAGACTGAGAGGGGGGGGGGGCATGAATCAGTCTTCACCAAATACACAACAAATTAAACTTCCAAAATATTAACTGATAAACCACAACAATAATATATAAGAAAAATAATCAACACAACACACAACACCAATATTTTGACGTGGGAAAACCGGTTAAGGGAAAAACCACTGTGGGAACCTACCCACAATAAGATGATACTCTTCAATAGTATGTGAAAATATTACAATGGGGAATGCACATGCATTCAATCTCACTGCATAGAGCTCACTGCTCAAAAGATATACGCCCAAAAGGCTACAACCCTTAAGGAAGTCTCAATGACTTACCAAAATGATTTAAACTATAATCCAGAAGAAATGAACTGCAATAATAGCATCTACAAATTCTTGATGACAGTTCTAGTTAAGCACAGTTGTCTACCTTGCAACACCAAGCTCACTGCAACACTTCATTGAATGATATATCCTTGTTCTTGCATTTACCTCTCTCTGATAATGCAGACACAATACCAACACCAAAATTACATAATTATATTACCTATATATACAAACTATCAACCTTGATACCAAGGTCGGCTAAACCCTCAACCCTCAACTCATAATTACAAAAATTACATTACATGATACAAAGATCGACCACCAGACCAATATTATGATTTACATTACATAGCATGGATGTAATTCAAATTCCCAAATGATTACATCCACTAGAAATCCCGCCAAGATCAACTGCAACACGCTACACCACTATAAATACTGCATAACACACAAATTATCATCAGTTCATAGAAATCACCAAAAAATCACTCAATGACCAATGTAGATTGCCAAAAAAAAGGATACGATTAGGAAACACCATCAAGCACGTTAGAATCATTTGGAACAGTTGCACAATCTTCTCTTTTCAAATCTTCATCGGTCAATGTCTCAAGGCTCAAGAACACAACCAATCAACAACTGTCATGAAGAAAGATAAATTACGAAGCACCAAATCATGAACCATCTAAAATGAAGATACACAAAATCATCCCAAACAATAATCCAAAATCTTAGCACAAGATCCGATTACACCGGAATATACAAGAGGGAATACCAGATACTGCAAAATAGGGAATCAGCAAAATCAAACTACAGAACTAGACCAAAAACCTTTCCCAAACTCACCAAAATAATTCATAGGAATATGTTGACATCAATGACAACAACATATCCTAGCAACATCAATGAACAACCAAATCAAACAATTTCCCTAATAATCCAACAATCTCCCCCTTTGGCATTGATGGCAACATATGAATGTGAAAATTAGTCAATGCAAGGTAAGAAGATATCACCAAAAAACTCCCCCTAAGATCAAGATAGATAGAGAAGTTTTTCACATGATCTCTCTTCCCCTTTAACAATAATGCCAAAGATCACCAAAATAGAAAATCAAACTGTCTCCCCCTACAACACAGAAACATGAATCTCTCTCCAAAACACAGACTACTCCAGCAAAGGAGCAACACCAACTCATCAATCTAGATAAAAGAGTAAGGCTCTGAATTCTACTAGATCGATGCAATGCAATGCATCTAGTTCTCATCAGGTGGGGTGGAGACCCCTAACTTGTCTCTCAGATAGACAAATGTATCTGCAGGCTAAGGCTTAGTGAAAATACAACAATTTGTTCCTTTGTAGATACATATTCTAACTTCACTTTCTTATCATTGACTTTCTCTCTCAAGTAGTTATATTTGATTGATATATGCTTAGTGTTAGAGTGTTGCACCAAATTCTTACACATTTTTATAGCACTGGAATTATCACAATATATAACAGTAGGCTCATCATAAATAACTCTGATATCTTTCTACATTTGTTTCATCCATACTATCTGAGTGCAATTACTAGTAGTAGCAATGTACTCAGCTTCAATAGTAGATAAAGATATTGAATCATGTTTCTTGTTGGCCCAAGAAACCAACTTCTTTCCCAAAAAGAATGCTCCACTGGTAGTACTCTTCTAGTCATCAACATCACCTACCCAATCTGCATCAGTATAAGCACATAACATAAAATCATCATTCTTTGGATACCATAAACCATAATCTTCAGTTCCCTTTAGATATCAACAAACAAAGGACTTGCAGTACCAGATGCAGTCATTTTAGCAATCTTAGATTTCAAACTTCAACTGAAAGGGGTTTCACTGATAAATACCTTTGATCACCGGATTAGGGATTTTGCTTCAGAAACTGGTTTATCACTTGATCTCATTTGATAATCTTCTTGCAGAGCTCTTCAAACACTATCGCCTTGAATGTAAAGTGACAAATGAATTGATTAAATTAATTTTATTCACAACAAACCAAAATTTTCATTGTAATAAATTCACTTTTCCCTAATACTTTTGGATACTACGTATTTCACAAAAAAATTTCTGCAGACCTTCAAATTTGCTTGAACTCTTCTAGAAACCCATATGTGACCATCATATACATCAAGCTGCAAGCTGTCAAAATTAGGCACAAATCTCAAAAAGGGGCTTTTTAGGATTTTCACAATTCCATCCCTCAAGGCCGGATGCTAGGTGCAAACCCACTTCTTGTCGTTGAATCACTCTTCTTAACCCAAGTCTTCTTCATCCGATCTCTGATCTCATCAACCTTTTCTTTTCCTTTCTCATCTACCTTCACATTCTTGTTCTTGTCTTTTGGACCTCTCCTATTCACATTTCTTCTTTTGTAGTACTTTGTAATGTGACTGGATTTATTGCAAGCATAGAAAACAACATTTCCTTGCATAGGTATGAAATTCATCTGATTTATTCTTGATCTATAGTGATTAGAAACATGTCCAAACATAACACATGTATAGCATCTAACATTTCTCCTATTTTGAAATTTTCTCACTATACTTCTACATTCATTTGACTTATGACCATTCTTGTTGCATTTAAAAAATTGAACATTAAAAGATGGACCATTATTGGTCATCCTATTTCTGCATTGACTAGCCATATGACCAAATTTATTGCAAACAAAATAGTTACCATTGAATTTATGAGCATTAGATTGTCTTACTAGAGGCCTTCTTGAATTGTTCTTTTGTTGTGCTGATTTAGAGCTTTCACCTTTCTAAAATCCAAGACCTTGAGTATCATTAGGATTCTTCTAGCTTCCAAGCATCTCATCAAGCTTGGCTGAGCTGATCTAGAATTTATCCTTGTAATCATTTGCAACATCAAGATTATATCTAAGAAGAGTGATCCACCTTTCAAGATCTTCCTTATGTTGTCTAGAATTTTGTAGGTCAAGATTGAGTTGTCCATTCTCATTCTCAAGTCTACAACATTCATCAAATTTGTATTTCAAGGATTAGGAAAGCTTCTCCTCATTCTTCTTCCTTTCCTCAATCTCCTTTGTTAATCTTATCACAATGGCTTCCATCTCATTCTTCTGGACTATATTAGCTCTAGCAAGTTTCTCACACTCTTCTACCTTTTCCTTTAGGGTTTCTTCATCGATGCTTTTACTTTTTTTCTCCTCCAGCTTATCAACAATTTCTTTCTCTTTTCCCTTGACTTGTTCAACTAATATTTTAATGATTCAATGAAGTTCTCAGTATCCCTAAGTCTTTATTTCACTTGCCAAACCTGAGCTTGTGATTGATCAAGATTGTCAAGTGTAACAAAAAGCTATTGTCTAAGACTACCAGAATCTATTGATTCACTTTCCTGGATCCTCCTCAAGTTGTTAGGCTTCTTTTGAGGAAATTTTTAGGGTTCCCACAGATACTGAGAGGGGGGGGGTGAATCAGTATCTGACTGGTATTATAATTTTCTTAAGACAAAACATGCAGAACATAAAGTAACAGTGTACCGGTATGCAAGAATTAATGTAATAAACAGAATCAAAAACATCCACATGAAAAGAACACCATAACACAAGATGTTTAACAAGGAAACTCGGTGTGGGAAAAACCTCGGTGGAATTTGTGACCCACAATATTCACTTATTGGCCAATAAGAGAATATTACTTACAATAGGGGCCTGCACATGCAGGAAGGCCAATTGCCTAGAGCACACTGCTCAGTGAGAAGTCACACTAACTTACAATGAGGATTATGCTAATCCAATATTCTATACTACTTTATAATAGCATCTTCAATGCCAGATTCAGTACCGATTCTTGTTCTATTCTTTACATATACCCTTGACCTATAATTCGCATATTAGGTCTGTCTAATAATTTTCTTTATGCTCACTTACCTATCCTCACAAATGTCTATAATGATCTCCTTTATATACAAGATTCATTTTACAATTTGCCAAGTCGGCTCGCAATAATAATCAAAATATTACATATCAAAAATCTTGTTGGCCTTTGTGCCGGTATACATCTTTTCTTCTATGCCAGTGTTGGTGCCAGTGTAAAGTGGTTTTGCTAATGCCGGTGCACTGTCTTGCTTGAATAATGCTTTGCTAGTAGAATGTCTTGCCGGTGCCATAGGATTTCAAGGTTGCCATCAATGACAAAACCTTCAATCACACACAATGTCTCATTGGAGTGTCCATATGCCAACAATCTCCCCCTTTGGCATTGATGGCAACACTCATGAGAAATTCCAAAAAGATGTCAAAAAATGTGTAGACCAAAAATTTACCAAATAAAATGAGGGACTCCCACTGAGCATATGATCCTCGTGTTTTGAATTTTCTCATCCTACTACTCCCCCTTTGGCATCAATGACAAAGGTTGTCAAGATGTTAGTAGAGTTTGTAGTTATACCGGTCCATAACCTCAACCTTGTAGTTGGGTAGTTATTATCTGAAAAAGATTGCCCAAAATTAAGTTTATACTATCCATAAACTTTTTGCTATCTTTTATTGTTGTTTAAGTCCTCTTCACAGTGCCAGTGAGATGCTACAATTGCTCTGCTGGTGTTTTACTTCCCAGTGTTAATGCCTCTGAGATTTCCTTCCATAGAGATGCTAGATAATCCAATCTTGGACTTAGTTTAGATCTCAAGTATTTTGCCTTATTTATTATTGTCTCTTTCCCTTTCTCCTGTTTAAGTAATTCTATCTCAAAATTTGCTAACTTATCTTCAAAAACAGATAATGAATCCGGTGAGTTGACAAAATTGTCTCCAAGCTTGTTTATCTCTTCCTGTGTCTTGTTTATCTTCTTGTCTATATCTATAGTCAGGAAGTTTGTTTTGCATGTGTCTTTGTACAGGTTTTTGTACTCTTTTAACAAATTACACAGTTCTGGTAGAAGTGTGTCAAAATCTCTGTTACACTTCTTAATTTCTTCCTCAAAGAATTTATGTTTCTCCTTTTCTACAATGTCCTTTACAAATTCTACCTTTATTTGCTCAATATTTCTAGAAATGTATTTACATAGTGTATCCAACTGCCCTAAAGAATCTTTATTATCTATTTTACAATTAGGAGTGATTGTTTTCAAAATTGGTATTGAATCATCTATTGCTTTGTAAGCTTGTGAGCTATAGTCAGTTATTTTCTTGATGGATTCAAGTAATACCTCAATCACATTTGTTGAATTTGATGGTGACCCAACAGACTAAGTACTGGTGGAAGTGACCATGCTTGTATTGACCTCTGGTAGGTTAGTTTGTGTCTACATTTCCTTTAGCATTGGTTTTCCTACATTTCTTACTGGTGGCATCTATTCTGGAGCCTTTAGCTCTGTCGGTTTCTTTGTTTGTGCTTCAGATTCCATCTTTTTCCTTGTATCCATTGTCGGTTGCTCTGTATTTCCTGTTACCAGAGGCTCTTTGGCCATATCTAATTTTTCACTTGGGTCTTTATCAACTGTTATGTTGATCTTTTGGGTATCAACATTTACAGTGAATAGGACTTCGAGATTTGTTTTGCTATCCTCTGCATTCATGCTTTCAGCTGTCGGTTGGTTTTTCAGGGATTGTAATTTTTACAAGTGGAGGTAGGTTATCTTTAACCTTTATGCTTGGAGGTCCACCAATTTTCCCTTTCCCTTTGTCCTTATCCTTCTGATATACCTTAATAGGCTTGGGATTCCTATATTCTTCTTGTTTTTCTTTTTCAACCAAAAATATGTCCCAACCATCTTCTGTTTCCTCTGAAACCTCTGTAACTCTACCTGCCATTAGTGAAATATGCCAATGTGCAGTGGAAAAAACTATCCAGTTGGTCTGAGCTATCAGATCATCAATTTCTTTTGGGGAATTTACCGGATATATAGCAAGTAGTTTTTCTACTTTTATTTTCTTGTCTAGTTCAATTACTCCTTGCCTTTTGGCCTCAAGTATTTTGTATAAATCATCAGGAATTTCATTTATAACTTCCATAAAAAACTTTTTGAACATGTCCATGTGTAATATTACACTCTCCTCAACTTGCCCTTTCTCATCAGTAGATAGGGTGTCATAAATTTTCCCTATGTTCTTCAGTTTTCCTTCCTCTGTGATCTCATTTAACAAAATGTCTAGAGGTGCCAAGTTAGTTTTTGTCTTTTTCTTTTTCTTAGGAGTCAGCTTCTTTTTAGGTGTGACCTTTCTGACTGGAGATCTCACAGCTTTTTTGCTTCTTCCTTGTCCTTCTAGGTGAAGGAGTGGTTACCGGTGAGGGGTCTCTTTTCCTAACAACTCTTTTAAAGGTTGCTGGCATATCTCCTTCTGAGGAAGTACCTACCAGTGATAGATGAGCTTCAGGTTGTGGGGCTGCCAACTCATCTTCAGTTATGCCGGTTTTCTTTAATACATCTTCCTTAATGGCTTTTGCTTGTTTGGATCCTTTCCTCACAACAGCCTCAACCTTTTTCACTCTTTTCTTTGATTGAATTTGGCTTTCTATGGTTTCAGCACTACCAAATATTTCTTCTTTAGGTTCATTGGGGGCTTCGAGAAGTGCTTTGGCATAAGTTTCAACTATGTGGTCATCTATTTCATAGCCCATTTCTGTTACCCAGATTGTCCTAGGGATGACTGCTTCCATCCATATTTCATCCTTTTTTATAACAAAGCATATATCATCTTTGTATTTGTCTACAATCTTCTGTGATAACCTTGTCCTTTTCTTCATTTTTGTCTTTAATGCTTGGAAAAAGTCATGAATGTTGTTTTCCTTATTCTCGCCCATGGTATTGAACAATTCTGTTAGTTGCTTTCCTACCAGTATGTCATATCCGAATTATTTATATCCTATACCGGGAACTTGTTTTGTTATATGAAGCATTAGACACACTAACAGATTTCCAAATCTGAAGGTTCCTTTCTTATCCTTCTTTATCTTTCCAAGGTTGTCTATCAGTTCATCCTTTAGCCATTCACAGATGTCAATTTTTGCATTGTTGGTTATTATGTCATAAGCACTCTTAATGCATAAACTTGAAACTGAGTTGGGTCTATTGGCATGAGTGGCTTTGTAACCTAATATCATTCTTATGAATCTCACATTTGTATCCTTTACATCATTAACCCTTAAAGATCTTTTATCAGATGTTGCACCTGTTAGGTCAATGACTAAATCATTTGAAACTTTCTTGTTTTTATCTGGTCTTGTACCGGTGGTCGGTAACCCTGTGACAGTCTTTACCACTTTCTTGGTGATCTTATGAATTGTATCTAACCAGAAAAATTCTCCATGAACTCTGCTTAATACTATCCTAATCACATCCTTAGGAAATTCAGGAATACTAAGGATTTCTGTGAATCCTAGGGTTTCAATGATTTTGTGTTCAACTTTGATATTGTCGGTATCATCACATATCTTGGTTTTGGACATGGTTTTGATTTCGTCATCTCCTAGCTCTTCAATATTGCAGTGAATATACATTCTAGGGTCTTCAGCATATACAACACCTTTAGGGATTTGAGAGAATGCACATAAGATATCATCTTTCTTTGCTATTTTGGGGACCAACTGAAATACGGGCCTAGGTCTTTTAATTACTTCCACAACAGTAGGGTTCGCTATGTATTCAATTGCAGAGGTGGATGCCTTGATAAAATACCTTTTTCTGTCTTGGATGAATGATTGCTTGGAGTGTGCTTGCTTCTTGCTCAAAATGCCTTATCTCGGAAATCTTCGCGCTCTCTAAAAGTTTGAAATCACAGTGAAATGAAATGGAGCCAAAACCTTATTTTATAAAGTCTTTTCCGCTACCTACCACTTTAATTGCTTGCCAGTAATGTATTCACTTAACTTTATTTGCCAGTAATAAGTGATTTTCAACTTCTTTTCTCTAACCGAGGGAATAGTAGCACATGTGTCATTAGATTGCCAAACCCTCAAGATAATTTTCTTCAATTAGATGAAGAACTTCCTACCGGTGGAGCACTGCTCTATCCTGTCGGTGAAGCATCACTCTGTCCTACTGGTGAAGCATTTGTTGGTTCTACCGGTGGAGGAGTATTCCCAATATTTAGATCAGCTTTTCTAATCCATTTCTTTGAGAATTCTTGCTTAACCTCTTCAACCTTTTCTTTACCTTTCAAGTTAGTACTTTTGTTGTCTACCAGTGTACCTTTTCTTCTACAAAATTTAGCAATATGACCAATCTTGTTACATGCATAACAAGTTACATTATTTTTCTGAATAGCTTTCCCATAACCTATGCTGGTTTGTGTTCTGCATTGATTTGATAAATGTCCAAATCTTCCACAAACAAAACATCTTACATTCATTCTGTAGTTTTCAGAGTTATGACCAACTTTGTTGCATTTGGAGCATTGACTGGTGGGAGGATTGATATTCTGATAATTCCTAGATCTACATTCGTTTGCCGTATGACCATATTTATTATAGTTAAAGCATTTTCCATTGAATTTATAAGTATTAGGAGGTCTTACCGGTTTGCTGTGATCCTAAGTATTTGCAGTAACGGAGCTTTCTCCAACTTCAACTCCAATTCCAGAAGTGTCACCTTTGGGTTTTTGATTCTTCAATAAGGTACCAAGTTCTTCTGAGCTTTTCTTGAATTTTTCTTTGTGTTGATTTGCAGTTTCCAATTCCCTTTCCAAGATTTCTTTTTGTCTCATTAGTTCATTCGAGTCATTCTGAGTATGCATCAGATCTGTCTTCAACATGTCATTTTCATAGCTAAGTCTTGTGTTCTCATTTACTGCATCACTTAGTCTTCTGGTCAATTGTCTTCTAGTCAATTCTTCTTCATTCTTCTTTCGGTCCTCAATCTCTTTGCAAAATCTCATAGTGATATCCTGCATTTCATTTTTTGTTGTTATGATCTCTTGTTTCAACTTGCTTATCATATCATTAAGTGATTCCTTTTCATCATTCTCATTTTGCAATTTTTCACAAATTTCTCTTCTCTTATTTCTTGTAATAGTAAGATTTTCTTGAAGTGCCTAAATGATATCCTGAGATGCTTTTAAATCATCTTCTAATTTGATATTTTTCAACTTCTCTGCATCATAGTCAGTAAGAGCTCCTTCAAGTTGCTTCATCAAATTTTCCATCTTTACTGGTGTCAAGATCTTCCTCAAGCTGTTAGGCTTCTGAAAATAGAGGACTAGGCTTTGATAGCAATTGTTAGGGTTCCCACAGATACTGAGAGGGGGGGGGTGAATCAATATCTGACCGGTATTATAATTTTCTTAAGACAAAACATGCAGAACATAAAGTAACAGTGTGCCGGTATGCAAGAATTAATGTAATAAACAGAATCAAAAACATCCACATGAAAAGAACACCATAACACAAGATGTTTAACGATGAAACCCAATGTGGGAAAAACCTCAGTGGGATTTGTGACCCACAATATTCACTTACTGGCCAATAAGAGAATATTACTTACAATAGGGGCCTGCACATGCAGGAAGGCCAATTGCCTAGAGCACACTGCTCAGTGAGAAGTCACACTGACTTACAATGAGGATTATGCTAATCCAATATTCTATACTACTTTATAATAGCATCTTCAATGCTAGATTCAATACCGGTTCTTGCTCTGTTCTTTACATATACCCTTGACCTATAATTCGCACATTAGGCCTGTCTAATAATTTTCTTTATGCTCGCTTACCTATCCTCACAAATGTCTATAATGATCTCCTTTATATATAAGAGTCATTTTACAATTTGCCAAGTTAGCTTGCAATAATAATCAAAATATTACATATCAAAAATCTTGTCGGCCTTTGTGCCGGTATACATCTTTTCTTTTGTGCCGATGCCGGTGCCGATGTAAAGTGGTTTTGCTGATGCTGGTGCACTGTCTTGCTTGAATAATGCTTTGCCAGTAGAATGTCTTGCTGGTACCATAGGATTGCAAGGTTGCCATCAATGACAAAACCTTCAATCACACACAATGTCTCATTGGAGTGTCCATATGCCAACAAAAATAGGCTTTGATACCAATTATTGAAATCAAGGAACACTGAGAGGGGGGGTGAATCAGTGTTCTGCAATTTTTAACATTCTTATGTTGTCCTTTAAACCAGTTAATTCAAATGAATAAAAGTAGAATGCAAAAACACAAATCAAATAACCACAACACCATAACACCAAGATTTTAATGTGGAAACCTAGTTAAAGGAAAAACCACAGTGGGATTGAGACTCACAATATTAATATACCTTGTTATAAGTATAATAATATTACATGAGGGGTATGCACATGCATTTAGGCACACTGCCTAGAGCTCACTGCTCAAATTACAATAAGGGATACAACCCCAAAAGGATCACTGCCTTACAAATGATTATATATAATAATTAAAATATATTAAATAATAAAAAACATCTATAAATTCCAAAAATAGTTTCGGTTAAGCACAAAATACTTTGTTCTACAACACTGCTCAGTTCTATTGTTTTGCTAAATTTCAGAGCACAAATCCTTTGGTAGCACATGTGAAATTATGCACAATCTCTCATACACACTTTCCACACCACTACCATTCTCAAAAATAATCAAATCAATCGGTCATATATATTAGCAACATCAAATCAAATCTTTTATATGTTAGCCCAAAAATGCATAACACGCAAAAGAAACGTGTTACCCAAGTTGGCTCAATTCGATAAAAAATGATCATGTGGACCAAAATGAATTATCCACACAATTCCCACATGTCATCTTAACATCCTCAAACACAAAAATAATCACAAAAATTACTCTGCATGATCCACACAATGAATATCCACACGTTACTGCTGATGAACACTATTCTAACCAAAAACTTGTCCACTGAATCTTTCAATTTACATAAGACTCATCATCAGAGGCCACACACCTGGAATAAGGTAATTTACACATCCACAATGCACCTACAAGATCTGCAACACCAAATACTGAACACAACTGAATCACCAACCAAAACATTGAACACTACCATATATTTTGTTCTATCTCACTAGAGCTCAATCAATATTATGGTATGAATGAATTATGAACTATAGATTAAATATATGACTCTAGTTTCCATCAATGACAACATCTGAACATCAATTCAGTGTCTCTTGCCAACATAAAATAGTCTTCCATTCGCCACTCTCTCTAGCCCTAATCTAGTGATATCTACTTTTTAGCTCAATCTTTGTGAAATACCTTACACCAATCAAACATCGATGATGTCATCCATCCTTGGTAGTGGAAACTTGTACCTAATGATGATATTATTAATAGCTCTTGAATTTTTGAGCATCATCTGTTCTCTATGTTTCTTTGGTGCTAGTATTGTTGGTACCACACATGGTCTCAAACTTTCTCTTAGATTAACCCTTTCCTTAATAACTCTTGTATTTGTTTGTAATGGTGAAAAATTAGGGTTTCCACCATTGAAGGAAGAAACCACTAATTTTATGACTTAGGGAACATTACATTCAAAAGAGGGTTCCAATCCAATAGATATAGTCACAAAAATAGCAAAGATTAGGATTGAGAACTTTGATTGGATTGGGGGTTTGATGATGTGAATTAATAAACCCTCTTTTGTGAGTTGAATTGCTGAAATTAGGGTAAAAATTATTGGAAATTGAAGTAGAAATGCATAAATAGTAAGCTATAGTCACAAGATTGAGCCACGAACTTGGATCTAAGTAACGTAAGCATATTCAAACCTATTCTCAGAAAGAGATCCTAAAATGTCAAAACTATGGTGCCCATCGCCCTGGTCCTCTAAAATTTTTGCACTCCAATGGGGGATCGATTCATCACTGCAAATAATGCTTATTCTAAAGATCACAACTCCATACTTGTTTCCTACACACAAAAAGAAGGGGAAATAGATTGGGAATAGAGGTTTTCCTGAGTCAAACTTGGGTTTAGAAATTAACATTGAATGAAATATTACAAATACCAAAATAAATGATGGAAAGATATACCTCAGATGTCCAATGACTAATAATGATACTTTGCTTCTTGAATGTGTTATCATAACTGATGGTGTTGGAACAACCGGTTCATCAGTTAGTATTGTCATTGGTGACCAACACTTACCAGTGAATAAGGCCAAGCTCATAGGAAAGGAGGTGTGGTAAACCTCAATGGTTTACTCATGGTTGAAAACAATATGGAGGTTTCAGTGCTTCCATATTATACATCATCGACACACTTAAGCAGTATGTTGGTTGAAGACTAATCGGTTGAAGGATAAGCAGAGTAGCTGACCAGTCAGTCAAGCATCCAATAGGTGTTGAGATAAATTTCTTAAACATGCAGTTGAAATGATGATGAGGTCACAAGAGGTGACTCAAATTGCATTTTAGTAGTCTTATGCATGACTAGAACACTCTAGACAAATAGGTGATCAGTTTGGTTGATGATCAGTGACCAGTGGTAAAAGATGAAGAGTTACACTGGTGAACAAATGATAGAGGTTGAAGAATGGTATCCACCAAGAATCTCATAGCAGTGACCGGTAAGCTAGATGCGATGACCAACGGTGAGTCAGTCATGGTGAGATATCATCAAAATAAATAGCTAGTGAAGTCTACAACAGTTAACAACTAGTTAAAGTGAGATTTGTGTGGATTTTTTGATTCACATTAAAATGGTAGAACATGACCCAGAAGTTGGTATAATTATGAGTTGCAGTGGCAGATAAGGATGAGTTGTTGGCAAGATTGATGGAGAGCATGCAAAGAAAGTGCAGGAAGATTTGAATTTCAAATCTACTGAGTGTTAGGTGTAAACTCATTTAGGAATCAACACGTATGTGTCGGCAAAACATGGTATAAGGTTTTTGACAAAAACCAAAAAGTTTGATCATAAAATTGCTAAGTGCAATTTTGAAGAGAGGCAATCCAGCAAGGTGAGAAGAGTTCAGAACTACTAAGTGAATAGCAGAGTGGTGAAGAGAGTGTGCAAAGCTCAGATAATGTGAAGAGTAGAGAAAGAATGCAAAGCACTAGTAGAGTGTAGACCAAGTGAAATGCAAAGCACCAGTAGAGTGCAGAGCAAGTGAAATGTAGAGCACTAGTAGAGTGTAGAGCAAGTGTAACCGGTGGTCAAAACAAAGGCTTCAATTGGATCTAATTAAGATAAGAGTAGCTACTATAGAAGATCATTCTCTCTGTTGTTTTCTAATAACTACAACAACAAAATCCCTTAACCAGGTGGACTTTAACAGGCCCCTTTGTAAAATCCCTTAACCGAGTGACATCTTAATTGATGATCCTAAGTCATTTAACAAGGCTACCTCTAATAGGGTAAAGGTCCTAACAAGCTTTAAAGAAAATCCCTTAATCAGGTGCAACCTAACAATGTCTTTGTAATCTCCTAACAGGGATTGCTCCTCACCGGGCATACTCCAGAAGAGTGCAGATTTTGTGAGTTTCTACTCACACCATGGTTTTCTCCCATTTGGGTTTCCATGTGATAAATCTTGGTAGTCATGTTGTTTGATTTTATGTGTGCATGTTTCTTATTAATGTTTCTTATATTGATAAGTGCTAAGTTTGAATAGAAACTTTGATTAAGGTTAAATCTGGTAAAAACCAGTATAGTGTTGATTCACTCCTCCCCTCTTAGCACTGGTTGGGACTAACAGAATGATGGATTGCTTGAATACAGATTAATCAGACACTTATGATTCTCATGTGATCCTGTGTTGATGAAATGAGAGGGATGTACCTCCTTTTATACTTGCCCATAAAAAAAACATCTTAATTTTCTGACATAGACCGACATGGAGATCACATTCTTGCCAACCCATTGTGAATGTTAGGAGGGGCTAAATTAAGGTCCCATTTGAGAGGACCAAGGTGCCACACCTTGGTCCTATTAAGGATCATGACACCACACCCTGGTCCTACCCTATTTTAGGGCCATAACAAAAGGGTCATGTGATGTACAAAGAGGAAAGGAGGCTAGAATTGAATGGTATGAGAAAAATTAGGTCCTAGTTTGGCTTCACGACATGAATGCTAAGATGAGGGACCAAATGTGGACCAAATTGTAAGGTAGTATAATTTAGGACACTACATTGTCGATTTAGCTCCACATTTTCTGCTTGTGTCATCATATGTGTTGCTTTATTTGTAAAACTAGCTCAAGATATCATATACATTTCATGAATAATGCTCCAGATTGGTGGCAATCCTTTTAACACATTATCTAACACAATATCTTGGAATTACACAAGCAATTTAGTTATTTTCCTTGACTATGGTTATTCTTCATTTGTGATGACATTCACATTTTTTGAGTGTCACATTTCCATGGAATCAATGTAAAGCACATGGTTTTTATGTCTTAATCCATCCAAAAGCTTCATTCCATCTACCAAACAAATTTTGGAATCAATGCATAATTTACTTTTGATCTCTTCTTCCAAAGTTATAAGGATATTTTTTTGGCATTTGAAATCACAATGTAGGTATTCTTTGTCCCATCATGAATCACCTTCCTATCATACTACCATGTTCTACCCAACAATATATGACATACATCCATTAGCATAATATCACCTAACATTTCATCATTTTATAATCTTATGTGAAATTTCACCAAATATTGTTCACTTACAATTATATTTCATTCATCTTGTATTTATGATATCTTGTATTAGTTTAGATGTCTTACCCTTTTTAACTTCAACTTATTCACCATTTCCTTTCAAGCTAATTTTTTAATACTACCACTATCAATGATAACTTTATAACACTTACCTCCTAGTTTGCATACTATTTTGAATAAGATTTTTCTTTGCATTGATTACATAAGTGTTTCTATCTAGAACAAATATATTGTCAATACCAATTATTCAACCTTCTTTGTGTTTCCTACTAAACTAGGTGACCCAATAGGTTCTTTCTTCGCACATGTTTCCCTTGCACTATTCTCCATCTTTTTTTTGGAACTCCCTTGGTAAAAATCAAATACATTATGTCCTCCTCTACATTTAAAATATGTTCCCTTGAAGGGTCTCTTATTGAACCCATCTTCACCTCTTTGATATCCTTTAATGTGGTAAGCATTTTTATTCCTCTTCTATCATGGTATATAGTTTTATCATTCCTCCCTTTTTGATAAAAATTATTACCTATTTCTTTATTAAATTAGTCTTTCCTCCTTACCATATCCTACATATGAATTTCCTTCATTCCATTGTGTTCTATCTCTCTATAATCTACCTCCTCTAAATTTTGTATATTCAAATCTCTTGTTCAATTTTCGTCAACTTTTAATACAAACTGATAGGCTTCTTCAATTGTAGTTATCCATACAAAAATGAAGTCTTCTTGAATTATTATCTGTATTCTATTTATACCAAAATTTCTCCTTATTAGCATCAATATTCCTAGTTCTAATATTCATCCTATCAAATTCTTCAATATGTTCCTTCACCAAATTTTCCTTTTGCCTTAGGTTTTGTAACCCCTTTAGAAATTATAGCTCATAACTAGTACATATTAATTAATATTTTTATTTAAAATTCACCATCCTATCCCATCTCATGTTCTTTTCCTTTCCCCCCGAATTCCTACCTAACTAAACTTCCTTCCACCAAATAGAAAAATTTACATTCAACCTAGTTTTTGCATACCTCACCCTTTTTAGATCTGCAATTTATTCATACTCAAAGTATTCTTCCATATCATTTATCCAGTCAATCGATTCCTCGAGATTCAACTCACCATCATAGTTAGAAATATAAATTCTAGGTCTCTTAAAAATATTTAAAATATATTTCAAGATTTATATCTAATCTAATTCTTCTTCTTTTTCTAGAGTATTGATCTACTATTTGAGCTCCTAATTCATCATCATCACTTACATCCTCATATATAGGGATTAGAACCCTTTTCCAACCTTCTTCCATAATATCCAATTGAATTTTTATTGTCCTAATAACATCTAACATCTCTTCTATTCTTCCATCAATATTGGTTATGCCAGAGACTATCCTTGGTGGCATCTCATTTGATGATCTATTGATAAATTTTTGCAAGATACCTTATGTCATAAATACATATCCACACTCAAATATGTTGGAATTACTTTCCTCCCAAAGGATTTAAAAAGTCTCTTATACAACTTGATGTAGTCATAGATGAAGTCTAAAGGAAGGATTGTCTGATTGTACAACTTAGAAGTAACAATATAACTTAACATAGAATGATAAATAAAATCCTTATTTATTTAATATCACGAAATAAATACAATATGACTCACTGGCACACTACATGCTCAATATTTTTTTTTACATAAAGGTATAATAATTGAGCGCATGTTGTATTGGAAAAGTAAACTTCTAAAATATTTTTATCTCAAAGTTGTTATCCAAAATATAATCTCATTCCAAATGAATCCAAGAGGTCTGTATAAAGAAATTCCATGCTTTATGAATGATTTGTGCTAGCTACAAGAGGTCCCCAAATCTTGATGTATTATGAAACATGTAGGTTGGCCTAAGTCTTAGTGTTGACACTAAAATATTTTATGAAACTCAATGTGGTTCTAGTTGAAGGTTTATTTAACCTCATACTAACTTGTGATGTGCTTATTTGAAAGTAAAAATTTATAAAAGGTTTCACAAATTTCACATGTTGAATTGAGTGTTGATTGTTCTAAACTATAAACCTAATGCTACTTTTGGAATTGATAACTTTTCACAAAATGATTCAAATCTCCTAAAGTATTAGATATTATGTGTGTAGAATATTACATAATTTTGAGTCATTGTTACAAGTGGAAATGACATTATGTAGATGTGTGTAATTTTTTGGTTTAAACTATGTATGATTTTTGTTAAAAAAAAGGTGTTATAAATCACACTTGGTGACACATCATCGAGAAGAGGAAAATGTGGTGTACTATAATGAGGCTCCTAATACTTATAAAAAGAAACAAATATCTTTGGTTGATACAAAATTGTCTTCAATTTGGGATGCTCCTACATCACTATTAAAATAATGCATCTCTTGTTTGAGTTTTTTTTTGTCTAATATTATCATAATTTTATGCCAATAGTGCACACCATGTTAATGTTACTATTGATCCCCTAAAAGTTTGCACCTTTGAAGGGTAGTTTGAAAGTTTCATAGACACGGGACCTTTGATTTAATTTTGCGATCTATGAAATGACCTCTGAGATTTTAGAAGCCAAATCTTCATCTTGAGAGGGAATGGAAAAGGGGAGAAGGAAAAGAAAAGAAAATGGAAGAGTAAAATATTCTACATGATCCATCCTTCGCAGATTTGACATAAAATAGAGAAGCCAAAATGAGTATACAACAACTTCTTCTAAATTAAGGCAACACTGAGCATGTAAATCTAAGCAAGACAAGATAAAGTCAAAGGAAGGCATAGTCCAATGCCCAACCTAAGAAGAAACATTCTAAGGTCAGACCATAGATGCAAATTACTAAACTTTGAAACATTCTTTCAATTTTTTATTAGAAAGAGAATTATAATTTTTTTTTTTTTTTTTCCCAAAAGTGTTGAACTCCCATTACGGGAATTTCCATAGGATTTAAAGAGATCATTCTTAAGAATCAAAATGATTTTTGCAACTAAATCCTTCTCTGCATACCCACTGTGTGTTCATCAAATCATATAACAACCATTGTGCAACTTATCTTCGCATTAAGGATTTGGTATTATTTTCTTTCCTTAACTCCAGACATGAGCACCACCTATATTTTTAAAACATTTTAAAGCCAACAAATTTGGCATGTAGTTTCCTCCTTTAGAACCATTTAGCATCTGATTATGTTTTGAATCTATTGGGAGTCTAAGCTCATTCTATTTTTAACCAACCAATGGTGTGTCTGCATTTCCCTTTTGAGTCATGGTCCTGTGAAAGATCCACTTAGCTAACAAGTGGCACTTTCTGTCATGGCTTCCTAAATATATTTCATAATCTTAATGGCCCCCCACATGTTTGGGACACACAACATTTTAACAAGGTTTCTTGAGTGATACTATAAGGTTTGATCTTGGAATTTTGTGAGGCCTCCACATGTCTTGTTTGAGTTATTTGCACATATTTCGTATGGGGCTTTTTGTGAAGTGGCCTCTTCCGAGCCTGAGTTTTTTCAAAGGGGGCACAAGGAACTTGTTTTAACCTTCAAACATGCAACATGTTGGCAAATATTATATAGATTCCGGAACCGATAACTTGTCGGGAAAAGATCCAAACATCCCAGGGACCAAGGATAAGGTAGATGAACATGTCCACAATCAAAATCCAACTCCACAAGATTCGGTAAGAAAATGCAAAGAAACACAAAATTAAATGTTGAAACTGCAAAATAGGAGCAAATTGAAAGAAAATATTTTTGGTTGATGCAAGATTGCCAAGAACCAGGGATGCTCCTGCATCAATATTTAAAATAAAGGAGATTTTGTTTAGTAGTTGATAGTGTTGGCAAGAGACACTTTTCTAGTGAAGATTGATGCATGAGAAATACTTAGGGGTTGTCATTGATGGCAACTCAGTTCTAAAATCATATCAGGTGCATGTTGATTTGATTTCCTGGAAGTCACATTATCTTGTTTGCCATAGACATTGATAAGAAAATAAGAGAACATGAAGGTCATCTAGCTAGTATATCCCAGTCCTATGCACCTCAATCAGTCCCAACTAGCAATTCTGAAGCACAAGTTATGAGTATATTGGATAAGATTAAAAGCTTAAATTAGGAAAAGGATAGAATTTTGGGTAGAGTGGGAGAAACAAGAATCCTTATCACTCCCTGGATAGACTCACTGATCATTAGTATGCAAGATGCAATAGATAATCTGAATAAGAGTGTTCCGACATATAGTGGTGGTGCGGAGATGCATGCCTATCTTTTCAGTGGCATGATCAATATTTTGGAGAGTTTGAAGAAGGGTTGGAATAACCACATGTTGAGCCTAAAGATAATTTTTGTAGATATTTTCAAACTTTTGTAAGTCATTGTATATCCCTATATATAAATTTTGGCAGATTTGTATCTTTGGCATTGTTTTCAAAGTGGGAGAGAGCGAAGTGAAAAATGGTTCAAATCCTCAGGGGCAGCCTGCTGAGCTTGTTGAGTCTTGAAGATTTTTGAAGTTTTGAAGTTATGTAGCTTTGAGTGTATAGTTCATTTTTCACAATGTTGCCATCAATGCCAAAGGGGGAGATTGTTGGTAAGAGACACTATTCCAATGAAGATTGGTGCATGAGAAATACTTAGGGGTTTCCATTGATGGCAACACAGTTCTGAAATCATATTTAGTGCATGTAGATTTGATTTATTGGAAGTCACACTATCATGAGGCTTAAGTCTAGAAGGTGGAACACAGTTACCAACAGAGTATGAGTTCAACACAAAGATCTTGATTTTGGTTGCATAACTTTGGTTGCAGTGATAGAGGCAGATAATTTGAGGTTCGAGGCAGATTACTTCCTAATCGTGATATTTAGTGTTGATTCATGAACGAGATTGAAGGTCCGACATCTGGTAATCCTAGAAGAACATAGCTATTTTGGTGATTGGTTTCGTATTCGAGGGGATTGGGCTAACTTATGTGAAGCTTATTATCATCTTGTTTAGGTCCACATATGGTTTTGTGGATAGATTGATCCGAATTAAGGTTACACATTTCATGTTGCATGTTATGCGGTGTTTGGAAGCCGACATGGTAATTGATTTATTTTGTTGATGCAGATATATAATATTGATTTGGTTGAGCATTTTGGTGAATGATATGAGTGTGAGAAGTCTATATGAGCGAATGTGCAAAGTTTGGTGAATGTGATTAAAGGTTTTGGTGCTCCAATGTATGACATAGTAGGAAAACAGAGCATAAAGACAAAATAGTTGTAGAAGTCAAATTGAGCCTAACTAGAACTGCTATTTGGCATTAGTAGATGCTATTCTTCAGTTCATTCATTATTGTAATCATTTGTAATCAATTGTAGGACAATGAGTCCTATGGGTTGTAGCCCTTTTTTGTATTTGAGAAGTGAGTTCTAGCCAGTGTGCCTAAATGCAAGTGCATTCTCCTTCATGTAATATTATCATACTCCTGATAAAAGTATACTAATATTGTGGGTTCAAATCCCATCATGGTTTTTCCATTTTTTTGGTTTCCACATTAAAAATTTGGTGTTATGGTATTATGGTTGATTGGTTTATGTTTCTGCACTTTACTTTCATTCTTATGCATCTGGTGGTTTAAGAATCGGTTTAATAGATTTGTAAATTGCAAAACATTGATTCACCCCCCCTCTCAGTGTTCATTGATTCCAACAGATAGATAATTTAGATCTAGTGTAATGAGTGCTAGACCTGAAGCTAAACTTAGAGATCTAGTACCATATGTCACAAAATTATTTCCTTGTTCTATGAGGCTCACTATTTATTACCCATAAATACACTAATTAAAATTGATAAATATTTTAATTTTCATTCTAAAATCATTTTTTATATTGAATAAATGTTGATTACAAATAGATTTGAGCAAATAGATGCAAAATTAAACATTTCTCATGCATAATAAATCTTAAAAATAGATATTTCAACAAACAACTACAATGAGAAACATTTCCCATGTATAATAGATCAACAAAGAGTAGCTTGCTCAAACAAAATAGATAAAAATTTACAAGATAAGAGGTGTTCTTCAAGAGTAGTGACTTGTATACTCATATCTACATCATTTTGAAGAGATCCTTGTGGAACATAGAAAAGATTTACCATCAATAACATAATGTTTGATTATAATAATTGAATGATGACTTCCAAATAATAAATTTAATTGTAAAACATAACTAAACATCTTACTCTTTGTACATGCTTATAGTCTATCCAGAGAAAAAATGATATGAAGAAGCATGTTTTTTCAAGTAAGTATTTGGGCAAAGGTGGTGAAAATTTATTCAAAAACTAAATGCCAAGTGTGTTTAGCTCTTATTTAGCTAGGAATCAATACCAAAAGCTATGCTTGATGTGCTTCTTTTTCTTAAGGAACAAAGGATGGGATGTTGTTGGAAGTAGATATGATTCCCCATGGCGAGTTTTGAATCGAGGAGCTTCTAGACAAGAAGCTAGGTTGGGGATCATCTCTAAAATTTTGAATGGTTGAGCTAAGTTTGATCCATCCAACTTACTACTCAACTATTAATCAAACTCCAAAGGAGGAATCATAGATTTGTAGATAGCTTGGACATTGAACATAGTAAGATTGTTTTCAAATAGCAACATGAATCTTTTATAAAATTACAAGAACACAAAGTTGATAAACTTTAGTTTGAGGTAGAGAAGCATTAAGGATTAAATGAGGGCAATCACACATGCATCAATAGTTAAGGGGTGAAATTTCACTTGAGTTGCCAAGAATTTTCCCAAGAGAGCCTAGTCAAATCCCCTAATATCTTTGAAGAATTTAATTCCTTTTCTGAAAAATATTATCTCAACATCGTTTAACAAGAGTAAGAGGTCGGTTGTCAATTTGAACCAATCAATTCCTCTAGATGGGTAATTAAAAATTGCAACAACAAAAAAAACTCACTATATTATTCATCAACAAATAATATAAATATATAGTTGCAGACACTTCAACAACTTTCCATAATCATGCTAATTATGGTGACAATTAATTGCAGTTGTTTAACAATAAACTAGATACCTAGTGACAACAAATTAGGACACTTGATAACTATGCAAAATTTTGTTATTGACTTATTCTAACAACTACTAGTTCACCAATACGCTTGTTTATGGCAGTGTATATTTCAACATGAGCAAGGTGGGAAAACTAAGCTTGTAATATAGATATATTGATCATGCTAATGCAAGAGAGGAGGCACCTCTTCCTAGACCTTCCAAATGTTGTTGATTATATCAAGACAAAAAACTAAAAGAAAGAATATCATCAGAATATAGAAGAATATTATCTTTTCAACTAACATCAATCCATCATCTCTTTATTGTAACAATTTTAATCTTATACTTAGTAAGAAATTTCCAAAGCTATCCCTTTCAGACCTCTAAGGACTTTCAAATTGAGACAAAACTTGACATTGACATCATACTTCAATTCTCTATAAACAATCATCCTCTCATGCAAATAAACATTCCCAAGAAAACAAACATCATTTGAATAATTTCAACAACTCATTAATCTCAACCACAGTACAAACACAAAACCCATCTCAACATAGAGCCAAAATCCGAAGAATATCCCCCACAATTTTAACTACCACATTCAAGAGAGAAAGGGCCTCATCCTAAACCTTCCTTGAATGTTATTGAGTTTTGTCGAGGCATGAAACTAAAATAAAAAAGTTAGAACATTATCTTTTCAACTAACATCAATCCATTATCTCTTGACATTATATTTTGATTGTCCATAAATAATCATCCTTCAATAAATATAATACATTATTTAAATAAACATTTTCTAACAAAACAAACAACATTTGAATAATTTCAAATCATGTTATTGACAAACTCACAGTTCATTGATACAATTGTTTATGTTGACTGTATATTCCAACATTAGGTAGGTGAGAATACTAAGCTCATGATATAGATAGATAGATCATTCTAATGCAAGAGAGGAGGTGCCTCTTTGTAGACCTTCCAAATGTCGTTGACTATACCAAGACAAAAAAACTAAAATAAAGAATCTAAAAGAATATTATCTTTTCAACTGACATCAATCCATTATCTCTTTATTGTAACAATTTTAATCATGTACTCAATAAGAACTTCCAAAGCTATCCCTTTCCGACCTCTAAAGACTCTTTCAAATTGAGACAAAACTTGACATTGACATCATACTTCAATTCTCCATAAACAATCATCATATCATGTAAATAAACATTCCCCTAACAAACCAAACAACATTTGAATAATGTCACCAACTCATTAATCTCAATCACAGTACAAACACACCAAAAAAACCCAAATAAACCCATTTCAGCATAGAGCCAAAAGTTGAAGAATATCCCAACATTACAAAATACCACATCCATATTATAACACCCACCATGACCAAAAAGCAATTCCAGCCCCATTACCATGCAACAGAAGCATGCAGCTGTATTGACATTGAATGAACAATTGTGACTTTTATATAAACATTTACTTCCGGGAATCAATCAAGGCCCAAAATCCATATTTAAAATGCCTGCAAAATGCACCCGTGAGGGGCCATCAATTCTCATCTCATACAATAACAAAAAGCACAAGGTATGGACGGCCATGACAAAACCAGTCGAGCTCATCTTTTGCCCGTGACGAAAGCGACAATCTATTACATTTCCTCCGCCATTAATCCCGAGCACTCAAAAGTCTAAATGTAGACAGCAGCCCTACCATACGATTTACAAAGGGGAAAAGCTTTAAAGTACAGTGGGGTGGGGAATGGCCAGGTCAGCGTTTCAAATCAATACACAACTTATAAAGCACTCTTGTCCCATCCGGACCACCCAAAACTCCGCCTTGGATGACACCATGTGCTACACAACCACTGGTTGGGTGCAATGTTTGGCCCCCACCCAACTCCAATGGTTAGGGGTGGTGCTTGGCCCCCACCCAACTGCAATGTTAGTGTCAATCAGGTAACCAAGGGTCATATATAGAGAAGGTCCTTGAGGAGTACGAGTTTTTGAGTTGGGAGTACAAGTCAAAGTTGATATCTTGTGTTTAGGGTTTGAGTTTAAGATTGAGAGGTAGTTTAGGTTGGGAGTATGAGTCAATGTTGATATCTTTTGTTTAGAGTTTGAGTTTAAGATTGAGAGGTAGTTTAAGTTGGGAGTACGAGTCAATGTCAATATCTTCTGTTTAGAGTTTGAGTTTAAGATTGAGAGGTAGTTTAGGTTGGGAGTACGAGTCTGTTGTTATATGGAGCTTAATCAGATTCAAAGGTTAAATTTTTCCCATTTCTATCGGCGCAGTTTCCCCCCAAATTATTTAACGAAGGTTTGGGGGC
Source organism: Cryptomeria japonica (assembly GCF_030272615.1). NCBI lineage: Eukaryota > Viridiplantae > Streptophyta > Pinopsida > Cupressales > Cupressaceae > Cryptomeria > Cryptomeria japonica. The sequence continues at coordinate 480,520,259 of NC_081414.1, read as the reverse complement.
AACACCCCCAAGGTAGGGTCGAGGGGCAGCACCTTGTGGGCCCCAAACGACTTTTATTATTTAAAAAAGGCATCGGGTGTTATTTTTCTATCCGCTGACATGTTGTAACTCTAATTTTGTAACCGACATAAGTCTTGATAAAAGGCTAAGGGTTGGTGTTTTTTCTGTAGAGAATTTTGTAGCATTTTTTCAACGGTATTGAGTTGTAAGGGATTGTTGGTTCTGATCGGTTTGATTTGCTGGATAATAATATTGGACTCTCTGTTTGGTGGATGTAGCCCGAGTTTGGGTGAACCCCATTAAAAATTGTCTCCTCATTCTTATTATTTATGTGTTTTTCATTCCTCTATTTAATCTTTATTTGCATATAATTGATATTTTATGCGTGCAATTCCTAACAAAGTCGAAGTCGATATCTTCTGTTTAGAGTTTGAGTTTAAGATTAAGAGGTAGTTTTAGTTGGGAGTACAAGCCAAAGTTGATATATTTCATTTAGAGTTAGAGTTTGAGATTGAGAGGTGATTTAAGTTGGGAGTACGAGTCAAAATAGACATTTTTCATTTAGAGATTGGGTTTAAGATTGATAGGTAATTTAAGCTAGGAGTACAAGTCAAGGTTTATGTCTTTTGTTTAGAGTTTAAGTTTAAGATTGAGAGGTAGTTTAAGTTGAGAGTACAAGTCAAAGTTGATATCTTTTGTCTAGAGATTGGGTTTAAGATTGATAGGTAGTTTAAGTTGGGAGTAGGAGTCAAAGTTGATATTTTGTTTAGAGTTTGAGTTTAAGATTTAGAGGTAGTTTAAATTGGGAGGAGTCAATGTTGATATCTTCCATTTAGAGATTTGAGTTTAAGATTGAGAGGTAGTTTAGGTTGAGAGTACGAGACAAAGTTGTTAACTTTCATTTAGAGTTTGAGTTTAAGATTGAGAGGTCATTTGGGTTGGGAGTACGAGTCAAGGTTGATATTGTTTGTTTATAGTTTGAGTTCAAGATTGAGAGGTGGTTTAAGTTGGGAGCACGAGTCAATGTTGATATCTTTCGTTTAGAATTTGAGTTTAAGTCTGAGAGGCAATTAAGCTGGGAGTATGAGTTCATATTTAGAAATAATTTAGCGAGTATGAGTTTGAGTTGGGAGTATGGGTTTAAGTCTGGAGTATGAGCCCATATTTAAAAATCCTTTTGAGAGTAGAAGATTGATTAAACATATCAATTTTCTGCAATTCTTAATACTTCTTTTTAGTAATTCTAGATTTGATATAGTGTGTATTTTCACATCGACTTATTGGATCACGCTCTATGATCCATCATCAGGATAATTGAGTGTTTAGGAGTAGAAAGAAGTATGAGTGCGATCTGAAATGTTGATGCAAAAATAAACACACAATCAAATCTAGAAACACTAAAAAGAAGTACGAGTTTGAGTTAGGCTTGATTTTTTTCATTGAGAGTGAGTTTAAGATAGAGAGGTACTTTTATTTGAGAGTATGAGTCTATGATTATAAATTCTTTCACGAGTACAAGTCCAAATTGATGTTTTTCATTGAGAGTTTGAGTTTAAGCTTGAGACGTAGTTTAAGTTGGGAGTAGGAGTCCACATTTAGAAATTCTTTTGAGAGTATGAGTATAAGTAGCGAGTACGAGTTCAAGTTGAGATTTTCTTTGAGAATTTGAGTTTAAGATTGAGAGGTAGTTTAAGTTGGGAGTGTAAGTTCAAGTTGATATTTTTAGTTTAGGATTGAGAGTTTCTCATTTGACAAAGTTGTTGAATTTTGATCTTATAGCTTATATTGCACCTTTTGGAGAGCTAAAATTTGGTGGAGGGTGACATCAAGAAATATACCATCACTCGCACCGACCACATGTTCAAGTGACTTAATTACAACCTTTTGGTTTTCTCTTTCTTGCCATTGATTTAAAGCATAGGGACTAGTCCCAATAGTCGTGTGGATACCAATAGTTGTGATAGTACTTGTACATTTAAAGCTCACTATTTTAAGTACTATTAGATGTGAGAGAGGACCCCACAGTTAAATATCCTATACCAATAATTGAGTAAAATGTGTCCACTAGATTCACAAAGCAATACATCATATGATGTGACATTGTCACACCATACTGCACAACTGTTGGTTCTTAATGTGCAAGTATTGGTCACTTTTCTTTGGGTCAATATTGACACCTCAACAAAAAACACACTACATAACAACATTTGACAAGTCATGATGATAATGAAACAAAAGATTTAAATTGCCCCACATCACTAACTACTTAGTGATATAAAGTTTTTGTACAACCATTAAATGTAAATTAAGATATCAATTAGTAAAATTAGGCTGGAGGATTATTGAATCCTCTTTCTCATCTTAATTTTATCTTTTAAAAATATAAAGACTTTAACACATAAAAAAGTTGATTAATTTAATTCTTATATTTTTACCTTATAATAATTGATAGATAAATTTTTAACTATATTATAATAATTAAATATATTTTATAAAATAGTTATAAAAAAAAGAAATAATGTCCAAATCTAACTCTATGTTATTAAGATGTCAAAATGACCCCTTTTAAGTTGAGGAACAAGTTTGGAAGCTTTTGTCATTTTCACTACTTGTCGTGTTCTTGCTTGTCACATTGCTTCCCACATTTTATCTAATGTGGGAGGTACAAAGTTAATAATTAGAAATCTTTATAGAGGTCAAAATAAGTATGGGAGTGTGTATGTATGTATTCTACTTATTTAATTTTTTAAATAAATTTTATGAGAATTTATTTGTTTTGAAAAGCGGATTAATATTAAATGTTTGAAGCTTATTAATGTCTATTTGTTTGATTTAATAAATATGATGAAAAGTTGGTGAATAATATATTATGTAATAAAATGTTAATATTTTTGAAAGATGGTATGTAGGTTTTATAGAGGAAGTTAAGATAATTGTAAAGGAGATTTGTTAGATGTATTGTATATGTATTCATTCTTTTTAGTTTTATAATTGAATATGGTATGTGTGTTTCTTATTATTTATGTTTATTTAAAATTTTACATGGATCACAAATTTTCACAAAACCTTCACATGTATGCAACTAGTTGTCTACTCTAATCAATATTTTGAATTGTGTTCATTTTTATCTAATATATTGATAGAACCATAATGTTTTAATTAAATAATAATTCATACAAATTATGATAGAACAATTAAGTATTTATTGAACATAAAAGATATAAGAAACACACCTCTTTTTCTTTTTAAGTTGCTCATTTCCAAACTATACTTGATAAATCCAAATAAATTACTACTCTTTCTAGAAAAATATGTGTACAAGAAAGACTATCCAGTACATACATCCATGATTAAATCACAAAATAGAAATATAATCTAAAGTAATTTTCACTAAAAAGAATATATCCTTATATTCAAGTTGATTCCCATAATTCAACACTAATTACTAACCCTTAGGAAGGAAAATAGATAAATAAGATAAAAAAATAGAGTGATGTCTAGAATAGTTGGATTGATTCCTCAATTCATAATGGAAAATGATTAATAGGTATTAAGACAATATGATGGATGGAATGCAAAAGGTGAGGACTTAATAGTGTAATCAATTGAACATTAAATAAGAGCACAATATTTTTATTGTAATTCTTTAAACGTATTCAATAACACTTAAATTCAGAAGTCAAGCAAATATAACATAGTAAACCATCTTCCACTTTCTCTTCTATTTTTTCTTTTTACTTCTCTTGAATTTTTTTTTCATGCTGCTCTGGACTTAGCTAAAAATCAAGGTAGGAAACCAATTCCCCTCCACCAAGACTTAATTTTTTGTCTGTACCATTTCAACCTTACTCTTTGTCCGCCTAGATAGCTCTCGATCTTTGAAGCCCTTGAAGCCCCATTCTCTAACTCTCTCTCCCCATGGCTACAATTCTTGACTCCCTGGGGATCATCAAAAAGAAAAGACTACAAATTCCTTCCATTATAGACTGGTTCCTCGGCTACCCCCACCTTAGACTTGGGGACCAAATATTAAACCCTGGCTTCTACATCTGACACGAAGAAAAAAAGGAAATTCTAGAAACCCTCACCCCTGGCTAAAAACCACAAAATCATAATCCGGGAATTGGTTAGTGAAGAGGAGGGGAGGGTGTCAAAGATGATGGTAAAAGTGGAAGTGCTCGCAAATACTCAAATAGGTTGGGAGGCTTATCAATGAACAAAAGTAGAGGAAATAAATTAGTTAATTATGAGGAAGAAACAAAGGAGGAGGAGGTTGTAGAAAATGAGGAGGAAGCTGATGATGAAGATGAGGAGGAGGATGGCACATGGAAGGCAAAAAGTTTGGATAAACCAATTGGCAACAACTCTGAACAAAATGAGCCCCTAGACATGACCCAAGATGCAATGCTAGAAGAGGAAGACATCTAGTAGGGAGAGAGTGAGTGAAATTGTGTCATCTGAAAGAGCACGACAGAAGAATTAAAGGCTCTAAGGAAGAAGGTTTTGAAAATAGAACAAAGATGGCCAGTGTCTCCAAATTTAGTATGAAGGTGATGCATAGCTCCACTACATGTGTTTGATGTATAGGAAATTCTTGATAAATGATGTTGAAAAATAAGGGAATTACAAGGAAATCTTTAAATTTCCTTACTAATGATTGGAGCCATGTGCTCAAATAGCCACTAGGTGGCTGGTTTTATTTCTCAAGGCCTTTGAGTTTTGTTGTTAAGAATTTATTTTGTTTAGCTACCTGGTTAAGACTCTTTTTGGTTTTTGATATTTACTATTAGGTTGTTGTTAGTCTATGTGATGTTAATGTTGTCGATGGGCTATTAGTGTAAAGGGCCAACACCCTTGTTTTGCTACTTTTTAATATAAAAAACATAGCAAACCACTTAAGCTAATATACAATTGTAGCTATTAAGTTAATAGCATCCTTACTACATAGTCAAATAATTTATCTGTCCACTTCATATATGCACTCAATGTATCAAATCATGTTTTATATAAAAAAAGAATATTATTATCTATAGGATAATTAAAATTTTACATCAAGTTGTATTGATGAAAATAGGTAAATTTTGTCCTCTATTTGACTTCATTATTTCCTACTTCATAATTAATTTTAACTCTTGTAAAATATCCTTATCAATTGTCAACAATGATTTTTCAACATTGTAGACACTCACAAAGTATTATATTATTAATTATTTCCTAGATATCTTGCTCATAGTTTAGATTATTATCAATAGCCTAGTCACTTTCTATGGCATAATCTTCAAATTTACCCTCATTGTCCTATAATTTCTCTATGAAAACTCCTATATTTGAAATACATGGTTTAACATCCATTTTTGTACCATTTGATGGCCCATGCATCTAGCTTTCTCTAACATCATCTATCATCAAATTATGTACTTAGTAAAAAAGAAAAAAAAATACTTTTTGGTATAAATCCTAAGCTACATGTCAATTCTTTAATGGCCTTAATATTTTTATTTTGTAGCTAATACTACCAAAGGCTTTACATCACTAATAGGTGTAGTTATTTTATAATAGTGTTATTTGTATCTTCAAAATTCTTCGTAAAGAATATGATTCTAAGAATATTTAGGGTGGATACACCCTTTTAGGTTGCCTTTGTTCCTAGGATTTCAATTGCCCTTCAATAAAGGTTTTGAGATGAATATTAACCCTTGACATATCTTCTTATAACATTAGAAATGGAAGCCTTTATATGATGTTAGATTACACCATGCCACAAAAATTTATTATCAATGGTAGGTTTAGTTGTCACACTTACCATTGGGTTACAAATTTATCAAGAATTTATGTTATTTTTAAATTATTTTTTTAAGTATAATTTAGATATCTAAGATAATTATTTTTTCTAACATCCTAGGATAAAAATTCATTAACTAGAAAAGAAACATACAACCTCATTTACACACTAGTAGGAACAATGCTAAATGAATTTTTGAATGTAAATTTATATTCTAAATATGAAATTCTTTTATTAATACCAATGTACAACTATTATGATGTGACCAAAATATAAAGTTTGATTAGTTTTAGTTTGCATACTCATTCATAAGTCTTTGTAAACTACAATAATTTCCTTATGTGAAATGTTTATATATGATATACATAATAGAAAATCTTGTAAACCTAAAAAAACATTGATTAGTACCAAGTAATAAAAATTATACTATTATAGTTAATAACAATTGCATCAAATATTGGAGAGCATGTATGCATTTCTCAATCAGTATTAACTAAATTGTTTAAGTAAATATGATTATACCTAAAGCGGTCATACCAATTATTAGCTAAATGCTAACGTGAGTTCAAGAGGGAAAAACTAGCATCTTGCATGCAATTTTACACCATCCAGAGAGCTTGGAAGGATCCCCCATTCACTAGTCTAGCATAGGTGAGATCCTATCCTTCATGGGTGAGGTACAATTTGCTCTCTAATAATAAAAATCATCTTAGATAATAATTCTAAAATGATAACTATATCTTCATCTCATAATAGTTAAAATGGCACAAACCATTGCAACCCTTATTACAATGTAGGTTTAACTACACAAATATGTTTGATACATTTGTATTCATATACAAAGGATAGATGCATATTGTCATCATGCTTGAAATCATTAGGAATCTGAGGCTAATTAGACTAAAAGGACGAATCACAAGAATCCTTAACTAATTAAACCAATTCTAAACACAATTCAATGAAATAAATGAAGGAAATAAGAAATTTAAACTAATGAAAACTCCCTATTCTCCACTTGTGCTTCCATTTTTCTTCTCCAATTTGCGTGGTTGATGGCTCTCAAGTATTGCACCAATTTCGTGCATACAAATGTTTTGAAGACTGTGATTCTAAAAAAGCTATCTTGGAATGATGAAAAGAGGTTGAATTTATATATTTTCAACACAAAGGGGGTGAGAAATAGAACTCAAGTGTTGATTGATAGATAACTGATTTAGATTGATCAGTGAACTCAATTGATTGATCTGTTAACTCATTTGATTGATTAGTCAACTAGATTGATTGAAGAGTGAACTAGATAGATGGATTATTCAACTCACTTGATTGATTAGTGAACTGAATAGATTGGGGAGATGACTCACTTGATTGATTAGAAGACTGAATAGATGGATTAGTCATAAAAAGGTGATTGAGAGTTAAAAAGGATGATTGATGAGTTAACTGAGTTAACTGATTAGACAATTGATTTGATCAATCAGTACTGATTTTAGCATGTGTTGTAGGAATTTAAAATTGAATTCGAATTCGGTCATTCAAATGTTAAAATTAACTAAAATTCAGATTTGGGGAAAATGTGAATTTGAAAATATGAAATTAATTGAAATGATATGAAATTCAAATTTGGGGGAAAATGAAATGAAATTAGTTGGAATTAATTGGAATTATAATTTGGGGAATTGGAGGAATAAGTTAATTAATTTAAATAATTTAAATGAAGTTATTTAAACATTAGAGATTGAATTAATTAAATAACAAAGATTATTTAACTAAGGAATAAATCATAATTAATTAAATACTTGATATTTAATTAATAATTAAGACAAGGTTAACTGATTAAATGATGTGAGAATAGAAATAGAATAATTAGAGGTGTTGAAGGGAGATGATTAGAAGAAATAGTTAGTTTAATCAAATAATTAAAGAATTACTTAATTAAATAGACAAATAATTAGTGTAGAATTAATGAGAAATTTTTAGGTGTCTACATTTGTCCCTCTTTGAGACAATGTTGAAACGACGTTGTTTCAAAGAAAATGAAAAGAAAAACTACCCCAGTATGCCCCGATGACGCTAGGGTATAATGCCCCCTCGAGAGATTGTTTGTGCATTGAAGGCATGGATGATCTCTCGAAAGAAGAAGAATGTTAGACGAGAGATGGAATAATAGTTAACTTGATGACATGAATGAGTTTGATTATAGAAAAGAAATGGTTGAAGTGATTTGTATATTGATTGATTTGATAGGATTGGATTGATAAAGATAAAGTCTGGTTTCAGGAAGGACACATCCTATATAAGACAAATGCTAGATGATTGTGTCTGGTTTCAAGAAGGACTAATCATGTATAAGACAAAAATAGATAACAAAACATTTGGTTTCATGAAGGATACATCCTGTATAAGATGAAGATAGATAAAAATTGGATGAATGATAAAATATGATGAAGGTGAGGAATAATTGATTGATAGATAGAATAGTTGATATGAGAAAATGATAGAATTATAGATGAAAAGATTAAAATTAAGTGATGAGAGAGATCATGTTAGATGAAAGAATGATTGGAAATAATGATCAAGTAGAAAAATGCTTGATGAGAGAATGATATGAAGAGACAATCAACATGATGAGATTAGAAAAATGAAATGATATGATTGATGATTAATAGTATTCTTCTCTTTACTCATAGTGCAACACATTATCATCATTGAGCCTTACTATGTAACAATGGAGCTTATTACATCAGGGTTTGAGGAACCAAGATGTATAGATATCTCATTGCAAAGAAACAAACACGTAACAGACAAGGAATGAACCCTCTATTCTGAGAATTACCCTAGGGGTCGAGGTATGTGTGGCATTCACAAGTTGAATGCTCCTATCACAGACACCCACTAGAGCAATTGTCCAAGAACTTCATCAGTTCAAACCACAAATACCAAACAAAGAAAATGACCATACCCATCATGGATCCTCTAGTCACTTTTGGACATCCTTGAGTAGCTAAAAGTAATGATCTTCACCAATTTGATAAAAGAGTCAAGAAAAATAGACAAAACTCAGCAGTGAGACTGACTGTGCCTTTGCTTTGATATGTTTGGTGTGATTTTGATAATGTCTGGTTTTAGAAGTTGTGGACCCTATATAAGACCGATCTGTCTAGTTTCGAGTGTACTGATTTTGTTTAAGACAAGATATTGATCACTTTGTTAGTTTGATAAATTGATAGATTAGACAGTTGATTAGTGTGATTGCAAATGTTTTTGACAAGCTTGTTGTATCCTTTGTTTAACTTCATGCGAAGTGTTTGTTGGACATCTGTTAGTGTGTTTGATTCTTGCGAGACAATTTATTGCAAGTTTTACAATTGGTATTTGATTGTTTTTTTTCAAAGAGCTTTTCTGATGTTTAGGGTTTTTTGGTATTTTCTCAATTTTTTTTTCTTTTTTCAGGATCGTATTTGAATGTTTTTGTTGTGATTTTGATTATTTCTAATTTTTAATTTTTTTAGGACTTTTTTCGAATGTTTAGGATTTTTTCAGGATCATTTTTCGAATTTTTTTTTTTTTTTTTTTTTCAGGATCGTATTTCAAATATTTTTTTTTTTTTAGGATCATTTTTTGAATGTTTAGGATTTTTTCAAGATCATTTTTCGAATGTGTTTTTTTTTTTTTTTTTTTTTTTTTTTTCAGTTATCATTTTTTGAATGTTTTTTATTTCTTTCAGTCATGCCCCCAAGTATGCAGACCTACGATGGTAACATGATGATGCATAATGTGATGGAGGTAATGCATTTTTTATATGAGTTATGCTAATGCAGGATGCATGACAAAAATACAGTTCTCTTTCATTCAGAAATGCACTAATTGGATTAAAGGTGTGTAATGTTTCAGAGATAGGAGTTCAATCCATTCTCAAAAGATTTAGACCATCCAACTTAACACATTATGTAATCAAGATTTATGAATGGAGGCGCGGAAAACTTCTCCATCAATTCTTGAAAATTTGATCTTCTTTTGCCCATGTGTGTGCATTTGAGTTCATTCTTACTCTTATAACTATTAAAGACCCTTGGAATCCTATGTGGCTAGCTACATGAGTTATTATGACTTCAAAAGCAACCTAGATAGAGCCTCGTTGCTAGCAAGCTTTTAGGGCTCTGATGAGGTTATGCACTATAATCTCTCAAATATTGTTCCATTGCTAGTAGGCATCCATAGCCCTAATGGAGTTACTTGCATGTTCCCATAGTCAAGATTTCTCTTTTTTGTCGCATTTGTATGCATGATATTTCAATAATATATCATTTTTTTGTTTGTTTTATCTTGAGATTGACATAACACTTTTTTCTTTTTCTTGCCTTGACTTGTAAGTAATGAAACCTACTTGTGTGTGATAATTACAACAATGTTGAAGCAAAATATTGGATTTTTCACTAACCACATGACCAACTAGTTATCTATAATGACTTAGAGCTTTTGATTAATGTGTAAGATATAGCAATTGATAGATTTTTGGTAACAAGACTTGATAAGGAACCTTCTACTCAACCAAGGATAAAGCATAATCACAACGTGATGTTGAAGATGATTGACTAGAGACCTTTGAAATACTTTATGAACAAGTATCTAGGAAATGAGACAACCTTCATTCCTTTCAGTGCAGACAGGTGAATGACTCAAACAATCACCCTGTTTTATTGATGCAACTATATGAGAAGAGATGATGCAATGCGGTAAAGAGATATGCAAATGCAGTACTGGAATTGAAATGAACCCACCCTTAGATGTAATATCATATTAGGTGCATACTATTGATGGGATTAGGGAGTGAATCTCCCTCCATTGTTTGCAAATGGTAAGCATGATTTCCAATTACTTTCATTATGACAGATGGACCTAACCAGTTAGGTTCAAACTTTCCTGGTTTTTCACATTCAACAAGCTTTCTTTGATTTTCTTCAAGAACAATATATCCTATTTCAAAGTAACATGGGTTGACTTGTTTGTTGTAGCTTCTTCTCATTTTGTTTTAGTAGCCTTGTAAATAGTTTAGAGCACTTTGTTGTTTTTCATCTAGGAATTCTAATTCTTGTAAATGTGCGACTCTATGGTTTTCTTCTAAGATAATGTTTTTTAGAGAAACTCTTAGGGATGACAATTCTACTTCAATAGGTAAAATGGTTTTTGCACCATAAACCATAGAGAAAGGTGTTGTACCAGTTGTCGTATGTATACTAATTTGATAATCCCATAGAGTTGGATTTAGTTGGAGATGCCAATCTCGTCCACTGTCATTGACAACTTTCTTTAAGATTTTCAAAATAGTTTTGTTTGTTGCTTTAGCTTGACCATTGCTTTGGGGATAGTAAGGTGTTGCAAAACATTGCTAGATCTTGAATTATTCACAAATCTTGCTCACTTCTTGATTTTTAAATGGTCATCCGTTATCAGTCACGATGCACATGGGTACCCCATACCTGCAAATTATATAATTCAGGATAAATTTTGCTATTTGTTTTCTTGTTGTGAAAATCAACGGGATTGCTTCAACCCATTTCATGAAATATTCTGTAGCAGTGAGAATAAGCTTATTTTTGTTGGAAGAGGTAGGATTTATTTTCCCTACAAGATCTAATCCCCATTGTGAAAATGGTCATGGTGATGTTATTGGCTGAAGATCTTGAGCAGGTGCATGAATGAGATTCCCATGTATTTGGCATTTCTTGCATCTTTGCACATACTTGTAAGCGTCATTTTCCATTGTAGGCCAATAGTAACATGTTCGTAACAATGTTTTTACTAGAGTAGGCCTAGACGAATGTGCGCCACATATTCCGTCATGAAATTCTTTTAAGGCAATTTGTGTCTCCTCCATATCAAGGCATCTAAGTAAGGTGTTGTCTATAATTTTCCTGTATAAAGTATCAACAATGATTGCATGTTTTGATGATTGTCGTATGAGTGCTTTACTTTGATTTTGTGAAAGATCTGGGGGTATATATTGATCATGCAGGTATGCATATATATCTTTGTACCATGGAGACTTAGGTCCTACTATCACATAGACATATTCAGTGGATGGTATTTCATAAGCTGGGACAATGAGTTGTTCCACTTGAAATTGAAAGTGAGTTCCATCATTTGGCATATATAAGAGAGATCCTACTGTTGCCATTGCATCTGCTGCCCTGTTTTGTACTCTTAGAATCTGTTCGAATGTGATGTTGGTGAAGTGGTGCTTGTATTCTTCTACCAATTGTTTGTACAGTTGTAACTTATCATCTTTTGTAATGTAATCATCATTGACTTGATTAATGATGAGTTGTGAGTCTCCAAAGACTTGTAGATCTTTGATATTACATTGTAGTGCAGTGCATAGTCCTACCATTAGGGCTTCGTATTCAACAATGTTATTGGTACAAGGGAAGCTAATCCTAAATGATTTGGGAATTGAATCTCCTTAAGGAGTTATGAACATAATTCCTGCTCCTTCTCCATGATTTGTATGTGAACCATCAAAGAATAATTTTCATTGTGTCTATGTTGATAGTGAAAATACTAATTCATCTGGAAAATCTATCACCATTGGATGGTTTTCTTGTAAAGGTGCTTCTACAAGTTGGTCTTCTATGATTTGTCCCTTTATAGCCTTTCTACTGATGTATTCAATGTCGAATTCACTGAGTATCATGACCCATTTTGCAAGTTTTCTGGTTAATGCTACTCTATTCATCAAGTATTTGAGTGGATCAAATTGTGCAACCAGCTGTATTTTATGATGTTGGCATTGCACACTCCAATGAGAAATTGTAGGTGATTGAAGGTAGTGTCATTGATGGCAACCTTGCAATCCTATGGCACCGGCACTGACAGACTCTAGACTGGCAGATAGCTTACCGACAGTAGCAAAGATGATTACCGACACCCCAACCGACAAGATTTTGTTTATTGCATTTTATATGTAATTGTAATATCATTTTGTAAGGCGGCAAGGCAAATTGTAATAGGACTCATATATAAGTATGAGATCTTATAGATCATTTGTGTAAGAATAGGCAGATGTGAGCATGTGAATATTTTGATAGATTTTGGAGTAATGTTTATGGTTATTTTGTGAGCTTAAACTGGTACTGAACCTGGCATAGCAGATGATGAACTGAAGCAATACATTATATTGGATTTGCATAATCCATTTTGTAAGTCAGTGAGACTTCCCTTTTGTAATTAAGCAGTGAGCTTTAGGCAGTTGGCCCTCTTGCATGTGCAGACCCCTATTGTAAGTAATATTCATTTATTGGCCAGTAAGTAAATATTGTGGGTCACAAATCCCACCGAGGTTTTTCCCACACCGGGTTTCCTCATTAAAAATCTTGTGTTATGGTGTGCTTTCTATGTTGTGCTTATTGTTCTTATTTACTACATTAATTATGGTTTACCGGTACACTGTTTTGGAATGCAATTTGTTTAATAAGATTAGAAAATTTGAAAACTGGTTAGATACTAATTCCCCCCCCCCCTCTCAATATCTTTGGGAATCCTAACAATTGGTATCAGAGCCTGGTCCTCTTTTTTCAAAAGCCTAACAACTTGAGGGAGATTCTGACACCGGTACATATGGATAACTTGAGAAAGAAATTAGAAACAACTCTTGTAGATTATGATGCAAAAAAGTTGAAGAACATCAAAATTGAAGATGATCTGAAGGTTGCATAGGAAATAATTCAAGGACTTTAGGAGAATCTTACTATTGCTAGAAGAAAAAGAAGAGAACTTCATGAGAAGATACAAAGTGATGATGATGAAAAGGAAACTCTTAATGATCTTGTAGGCAAGATGAAGCAAGAAAACATGACCTTGAGGAATGAGATGCAAGATATGACTATGAGATTTTGTAAAGACACTGAAGACAGAAAGCAGAATGAAGATGACTTGACTAGGAGAATCAATGATGCTGGAAATGAAAATCTAAGACTCAATTATGAAAATGATATATTAAAAATAGATCTAATTCATTTGGAACATGATAAAACTAAACTCATGAGATAGAAAGATTTCTTGGAAAATGAGTTGGATACTGCAAATCAACATAAGGAGAAATTCAAGAAAATTTCAGAAGAACTTGATGATATGCTGAAAAATAAGAAACCTAATGGAGATACTAATAGTATTGGCTTTGAAGTTGGTGAAATCTCTGGTACTGCAAATAATCATGATCACAGTAAACTGGTAAGACAACCTAATGCCTACAAATTTAATGGGAAACACTTTAAATATAACAAGTATGGTCATAGAGCAATTCAATGTAGATCTAGAAACTATCAGAACACTAATGCACCCACCACTCAATGTTCTAAATGCAAAAAAATTGGTCATAATTCAGAAAATTGCATAATGAATGTAAGATGTTATGTTTGTGGAAGATTTGGACACTTATCTAATCAATGCAGAACACATACTAGCATAGGATATGGAAAAGCTATTTAGAAAAAAAAAATGTGACTTATTATGCTTGTAACAAGATTGGACATATTGCAAAATTTTGTAGAAGTAAGGCATCACCGGCAAATAACAAAGGACCCAATTTGAAAGGTAAAGAGAAGGTTGATGAGGTAAAGAAAGAATTTTCAAAACAATGGATTAGAAAGATAGATCAGAATGTTGATGAGGCTATTCCTTCACCGGTAGAGCAGAGTATCACTCCACCAATAGGAGATTCTTCATCTAACTGAAAAGAAATCCCTTGGGGGTATGGAAACAAATTGAAAACATGCTAGTTTACCCTCGGTTGATAGTAAGAAGATGAAATGCTTCTTTACCGGCAGATGAGTTAAGTTTTCACTTAATCGACAGGCATTTACCTTTTATTCAATTTTCCTGCCATACTGAGCACCCTCTTGTCATTGTGATATTCAGGCATAGTTTGTTGACATATAATTTGTTATATACTAGCTAGAACACATGTTGAATCATGGATAATGCATAGGTTGGATATTCTAAATGATCAAACAAGGTTGATATGGATTAAAATGCATGGAATTGGTTTATGATAGACAATAATGGAGGAATCATCTCGGTGAAATACAAATTGACTAAGGAATTATGTGATATCTTGAGTTGTTTGATACTGTATTTTTAAGTGCTAACAGGATACAAGGGTTAAATTTCATTAACAATCTCCTCTATGAGGATATCCCTTTCATTCAATCCAAAGACAATCCTATTCATGAAGAAGTGTTTAAGTTTGATAATCCTCTTTATAAAGAACTTGACGATTTCATCTCTACTAGACCACCCTCAAATACTCCTAAACCACTATTTTCTAAAAGATTGATCAATATGATACATGTGATTGGTTATGAAACTCCTTAAAAACTTGTGATTGTTGTTAAGGGTGGTATTAGTCCCAAAGAGGATAACCAAATATATGTCAAGAAACTCCCACTCCATGAGTAATTTCAAATCTGAAAATAGATCAAAGCATATCAAGTTTATCTATAGTACTTCACATAGAGGATGTGGCTAATTCCTCTATCACATAGTGTCAAGGAAACATACACTGATATACAAATCCTCAACCTCCTAACAAACCCGTGATTATTTTTAAGGGTGGTAGTAACCTTCAAATTCCTCAAACTCCTAATAAAATGGTGATTATGGTTAAAGGATTTTATAGTCCTAAAATTCCTTATGAGTATGCTAATAAAATCACCCAAGAAATTTATAATGCGACTGCCCACACATATAACACAAGAAATAATAGGAAGCCTAATCCTCCTCTAGTTATTCCTACTTCTCTTCATATTTCTCAATTAGTGCTTCCTCCAACACCTCGTCTTTCTCAACATATTGGAAAGGAATATGATCTTATTGAAGAACTTCTAGCAACTCCTACCAAGATATCCCTTTGGGAGTTGATTCAAAATTAACCCACATATCATTGAATGTTGCAAGATGCTTTAAATAAATTAGATGTTCCACCTATAGTGGCACCTACTAATAATATGGCTTGTTTGGTAGATTGTATGCATGCAATTGAAACTGATATTGTGTTTTCTCAAGATGAGTTGCCTCCTAAATACATTCAAAATCAATATAATATTGTCAAGATTGTTGTCCTTATTAATGGTAATGCTATAAGAAGAACTTTGGTGGATAATGGATCCAGTCTTTTTTTTTTTATCAGGGAATTGCTACACAAGATCAAAATGGATACTTCTCTTATTCAACCTAATTCTCATTTTATTTGTGGCTTTGATAATGTTGATAGAGATTTGTTAGGTACTATAACCTTTCCCATTAAGGCAGGTCCTATTATTTTACCTACACCTATCCAAGTCATTCCCAATAATATTAATTATAACCTTATTCTAGGAAGACCTTAGATTCATGCTATACAAGATGTTCCTTCAACTCTTCATCATTAAATCAAATTCATTTATGAAAATGAGATGTATACTTTGGAAGCTGACACAAATCTACAAGCTTTCTTTCAAACCTCACATTAATCTCAAAATCCTTTAAATTCTTCAATTCCTTATCCAATAAAAGTATAATCACCATCTCCTACTAAAGATACACCTTCACCTTAAGAAATACTCTTAGAATATGATTGGGGGTTATTATATTTTACACCTTCCTTTGTGGGAGAATATAAAATCCCTCCAAGAGAGTCTAAGATCAAGGAAGATGATATGGTGGAGCCCAAAATAGTCATTTTTTTCTAAACAGCTTAGTAATAATTTTGTGTCTACTTATAATTCTTGAAAACCTTCTTCTAATTCATCTGCTTGTGACATTGAGACATATGAGGCCCCACCATCTCTTTCTGATATGGCATCTCTTTATGGTTTGGGTTTTCACATTCTATCTAAAAGTGGATACAATGGAAATGGTTGTGGTGTCAGTGAACAAATGATTAGAGTTCCTTTAGAAAATCACATACATGAAGCATCATTTAGAATTGGATATCTAAAATGCTAAAGCATATTCTTATTTGCTCAATATAATATAGACATAGAACTAATCCTGTCCATCTGTTGGGCTCTATACTCTGTTATTCAAAACAGGTCTTCAAGCTTCTATGCTCGGTAATCACTATGTAGCATCCCTATGCATACACTTGCCCGCATACATTGTTTATCAACAGTTCCCTATTTATAAACAATTAGCCAACCACTTAATCTCCTTGATCATATTTCCATGATCAATCATAGCCATCAGATCTTCAAACTTTGTCCAGGTTCAATGTATCCTTCGATTTGAAAATGTTTTACCCCGCCTTGGAACTTGCATATATTTCTTGGAACTTGTGCTAGGGTATTGCGGTTCAATCTAAGTTGTAGATCTTCCTATTGATTTTCCTTTGTCATAGATTCTTTAACAAACTTCATTCACGGCATACCAATCATTTAATCATAGCCAGCTCATCAGCTTCCTTCATTAAATAATAGATAATAGGGTTTACCGACTAGGTTCTTTGCTCGGTAACATAGTATAGTATTAACCTTTCAATCAATAATATATGTAGGATATCAAAACAATCTAATCATCAAGATCTCATCACTGTCTAACTCGGTAATAGTTGCCCATTGAATAACTTATTTCTCCCCTTATTCATCATATTCTTTCTATGTCTTTTACTGACATCTTTACACTCATCAAATCATAGTTCTCAAGATATGGCAACATCATACTGAATTAGAAAATCAATTTCTTGACATCAATGACAAAATAATAATATTAAGACAGTAAACATCCTTAATCAGTTATATCCATAATCATCAACAATCTTCTCAATATCCTTATTGAAATGCCAACAATCTCTCCTTGTCTATTATAATGCCAAATGCCAATAGGAACTTCCTCCAATAAGCACCGATTTTTGTGTTAACGATAGGATATATTGCAGAGCACCTTTGTCGTTACATGGTTTAGGCTTATTTTCCATGGATGACATAAAGGTCTGTTACAATAGAGTTGATGAATTGATGGAGTTTGTTGGACCTTGTTACAATTACAATAATTGGATGCAGATTGTTAAATATAAAAAAAGTATGCGTAGGTATGCACTGTCAACAAATTATATACAACTTAAAGATAATGATCAAAGTAAATGAGTGGCTATATACATTGATGGTCAGCCAAAAGCAACAGGGAATATTGCAGGTTTTATAAATAGTATGCAACCTGGGTCAACTAATAAACATCCCAATTGCATATTTGAGGCGTGTGAGGGAAATCGTGTATTTGTATGTGCGATAAAATCAATAAGTGCAGGCGAAGAGCTTCTAACCGATTATAGTTTGATTCATATAGATACAAACAAATTTAATATCATGGGGGTGGTATGTACTATATACCATTTAAATGAACCAACCTCCAATTAATGAATCCAATATACCATTTTATTATGAAGTTTTTTTTCTAAGTCTATTGGTTTAATTTCACTAATGTTTTTTATATTTTTCTTTGTCACAGGGTGACATGGATCCATCACATATCACAGATAGGGATGTAGCTTGCGACACTTCTACCGAGCAGGTAAACATCATTGTAATTGTACAAATTAGATAGAAGCAAATTGTTACATTATTATGTTCTTTTTTTTAGTGATTTATACTAATTTTCTAATTGTTAATGATATTCTTGACATAGATGGATGTTTGGGGAAAGGGAAAGGGAGTTGCAGTACCTGAACACCTTTCTATGGATGTGGAATCATTAGGGTTAAGTGATGATGACCCTGAAGATTCCACACACCTTATGAAATTCTTTAAAATGCCTCTTAGAAAAATTAGAAAAGAGATTGTTGCTTTGGCAGCCGTGCATCCTATTACTGATGAGATACGAGAGAGGGTGGAATTATTACTTCAAATAGAAAAAAACTTGCAAGTAAGCAGTAATGAAAGCTTTAATTATAACAAAAGTTCAATAATGGTTTATATTTTATTCTCTTTTATGTCATTAACTAAAATATGTATGTATTGTTTTTACAACAATTTATCCGCCCTCATGAAAGTCGTTCCCACGATCAAGGTGTTGCAAGATCTTCAGGTGATGATGATTTTCTTGTATTATCGCTTGCTTGGGTTATCACTCTGAGTACCCAAAACACATCATACTTGATACTGTCAATTTTCAAAATAAAGGTTCATCCTTGTTTACAATTCTTGCACTTTTCATATATTTAATATTTGATATATTTAATGTATTATTCTTTAGGTGTTGTCAATGTTACTGTGAAAATGTCATCGCCGCCTCATCAGAGGTTACCCTCACCTGTATTGCCAACTACAATGTCGACAACACATAGCATGCAGACATCCTCTACTGCACATCATATTGGCCTGCCCACTGTTGGTAGATCCCTCTTTTTCTCTATCTTCTATAATGTGTTTATTTCCCTTCAAGCGTTCTTTCTTGAATTCTAATGCCATTTCATAGTGGATTCATTTTTTGTAGGAGGAGATGCACATGAGGATGTGCCAGAGGCGACTGCTGCTGATAACATACCATCATTTCCTGGATCTTCTTGTATTGCTAGTACGAGAATGTTCCAGGCCACATTGGTGGTGAGCGATGAAGAAATGATTCCCTTAAAGATACAAAAGGTTCCAGGTACTTTAAAATTATTATTATATATAATCTAATTGTAATTTACTTTATGATCACTCGTTTTGCACTAATGATCCCATGAATTTTTTGCAGGCAATGATATTTTCTATAAACATCTTAGTGACATTGCATTGTAGATATTTGGGCCCACCATACATAAAAGGTGGTACATCATATGTGAACTAACCCTAATCCACTATTTTGATTTCATATCATTGCTAGAATAGTTTTCCTTTGATCCATTTCTTGAAGTGTAATAAATGTAGCTTCAGTTCATTTCTGAATCTAACAGGTTTGTTTTCGCTTTAAAAGGTGGAATGACCAAGAAAAAAGGTTAAAAGATGAATTGACAAACCATATGGTTGATTGGTTTTGAAATGACACTTTTGACAAAACCAAGATCCTTGAAAAAGCTGGCACATATCTAAAGTATGTGAGGGACCAATACAGGACCCATTTAGAGAAGAACGTAAAGTACGAGCGTCCCCCCATGATTCCAGAGAGGGAGTGGAAGGACCATATTTTGGATGCCAAGAAGAGAATTTAAAGGAAAAAAATAAATACACCACCAGACGCCAAAAGAAGGTACGAGATACTATTAAGAATGTAATTATGTACTAATTAATTACTCTTTATATTTATATAATCTAACATATTTCAAACTTTTCATAGACTAAGTGACACATCAAAGGAAACCAAGGCAAGACAAGAAAAGCATGGGCAACACAAAATCAGCTCTAGTGGTTATATGAAACTTGTCGCACGAATTGTAAGTATTAGTAAATGAAATATCGTATCAAAATATTTATAAATTGCAAACAATTTTTTTTTATCAAACAATGCAAGCAAAATTCACGATACCAAGAAAAAATGCAAGGCTCTGAATTCAATAGAGCACCCATAGAAGATGAAAATACAATTGCCTACTAGCAAGGCTATACAGTTGTGGTTGATCGGCTACGAGAATTGAGTGGGAAAACACAAGATTCTGGTGCATCCGTCACACAGTTAAATAAGCTAAATGAAAATTGTTTCAAATTGAATACTTTACCAATAATCTAATTGATGTTGAGTTCCAACATAAAGTGACTATATTTTTTTTAAATAAGCAAGCAATGATAACAATATGCATGACATTGGAATGCATCCTGCTAATTGTGAAACATCATCTCTACATGAAGGTCTGGATGTGCATCCCAGTAGTGGAGGTATTCATTTGCTATTCAAATTTATTTATGTAATTATTAATACAATTAAACATCTTAATTTCTAATTAGAGTAGTAATTAATGTAACCTTTTTTGTTAATATTTTAGAGCATGTAGTTTGTGGTGACCAAGTGGAGCATGATCTGGGTACACAACATTAGGAATGTGATGTTCCCCAATCAGGTAAAGAGGACCACTGTTATTGCTTTAAACAAATATAATTGCAATTGGTATTCAACATTAATGTAACCTTTAGTATTTCAACTCCAGATGATCTAGAGGGTGTTCAGCATGTTGAGGTCGAGGCTAGACAAAATGATGTGGCCCCATCAGGTAAAGAGCACAACAGTTATGTTCTCTTAATTAATGAAATACTTGTAACAATAATAAAAAAATGTTTTGAATTTAACCCATTTCTTTATTATTGCAGAGGACCCCCCTTCGCTTTAGTGTCCTCATCCTTAGTATAGGACTAGGCATACATCGAGATCATGAGCAGAGGGCGGAACAACTGAAGAGGGGAGAAATGATCAAGAAAATGATGTTCCACTTAGTCTTTTCATAGCTTCAAAGAAAAAACAAAAAAACAAATGATTGTAATCTACCTTATTTGATAGTGACTGATTTTTATGTGCTAATGAATGTAATTATGTGCTAATGAATGGTTATGAATGATATGTGTTAATTAATATTGAGGAATTTTGCGTGTTAATTAATGCTAATCAATGTTATGTGTTAATGAACATTATGTAATATTAATGAATGAATGTTATATTTTACTAATGGTAGAAAGAATGAATGAATGAATGTTAGATGTTAACGGGTAATTTAGAGTGATGTTAGGGGGGGGAGGGACCAAATACAAGACCCATTTAGAGAGGAACCTAAAGTACAAGCATCCCCCCATGATTCCAAAGAGGGAGTGGAAGGACCTGATTTTGGATGCCAAGGAGAGAATTGAAAGGAAAAAATGAAATACACCACTAGACGCCAGAAGAAGGTACGAGATACTATTAAGAATGTAATTATGTACTAATTAATTACTCTTTATATTTATATAATCTAACATATTTCAAACTTTTTATAGACTGAGTGACACATCAAAGGAAACCAAGGCAAGGCAAGAAAAGCATGGGCAACACAAACTCATCTCTGGTGGTTATATGAAACTTGTTACACGAATTGTAAGTATCTCATGTAAATGAAATATTGCATCAAAATATTAATAAATTGCAAACATTTTTTTTTGTCAAACAATGCAAGCAAAATTCATGGTACCAAGCAAAAATGCAGGGCTCTGAATTCAATAGAGCACCCACAGAAGATGACAAGACAATTGCCTACCAGCAAGGCTATTCAGTTGTGGCTGATCGGCTATGAGAATTGAGTGGGCATACACAACATTCGAGTGCATCTATCACACGGGTAAATATCCTAAATAGAAATTGTTTCAAATTGAATACTTTACCAATAATCTAATTGATGTTGAGTTCCAACATAAAGTGACTATATTTGTTTTAAATAAGCAAGCAATGATATCAATGTGCATGTCATTGGAATGCAACCTGCTAATTGTGAAACACCACCTGCACATGAAGGTCCGAATGTGCATCCCAGTAGTGGAGGTATTCATTTTCTATTCAAATTTATTTATTTTGCTATTAATACAATTAAACATCTTAATTTGTAATTAGAGTAGTAATTAATGTAACCTTTTTTGTTAATATTTTAGAGCATGTAGTTTGTGGTGAGCAAGTCGAGCATGATCTGGGTACACAACATCAAGAACGTGATGTTCCCCACTTAGGTAAAGAGGACCACTTTTATTGCTTTAAACAAATATAATTGCAATTGGTGTTCAACATTAATGTAACCTTTAGTATTTCAACTCCAGATGATCTAGAGGGTGTTCAACATGTTGAGGTTGAGGCTACACAAAATGATGTGGCCCCATCAGGTAAAGAGCACAATAATTATGTTCTCTAAATTAATGAAATACTTGTAACAATTATATTTTTTTTTTTGAATTTAACCCATTTCTTTGTTATTGCAGAGGACCCCCCTTCGCTTCAGTGTCCTCGTCCTCAGTATAGGACTAGGCATACATCGAGATCACAGCAGTTGGTGGAACATCTGCAGAGGGGGGAAATGATGAAGAAACTGATGTTTCACTTAGTTTTTTCATAGCTTCAAAGAAAAAACAAAAAAAGAAATGATTGTAATCTAACTTATTTGATAATGACTGATTTTTATGTGTTAGTGAATGTAATTATGTGCTAATTAATGGTTATGGATGATATGTGTTAATTAATATTGATGAATGTTGCATGTTAATTAATGTTAATCAATTTTATGTGTTAATGAACATTATATGATATTAATGAATGAATGCTATATTTTATTAATGGTAGAAAGAAATAATGAATGTTATAAGATTTTAACGGGGAATTTAGCGTGATGTTAGGGGAGGGGGGAGGGGCCAAATGATCTTCCACCTTCATGTGGTTGGCCCTATTAAGTAGAGAATATTAAACTATTCTCAAAACCAAGCGAAGCTCAACAAGATAACACACTTTTCAATATTTCATTATGTTGCACAATTAATCTTATTGAATAATATATATTGAATCTTAATTGCAAGGTCCAATAGAGACAACACGAACAATAACACCACAAGTTGTTAGGTATAATGAATCCCCATATTGTCTTGTTTGTACACGAACAATATGAGTTTCTTATAGTGTTGATATCCAAGGTGGGACTACAAAAGTTATGAATATGCCTCATCCTTGTAAGTTTTTTTATTACTTGTAAGTAATGAATATGCCTCATCCTTGTAAGTTTTTTTATCACTTGTAAGTCGTGAATATTTCTCTTTAGTTGATTAAAATCATTTCAGTGAATGCAAATCTTGATTATTATAAAGTGATATATGCACTATCAATTCCAAATTGAAACCCTTTCAGTGCATGCATGCTATTTGCCAAAATGCCATCTCAAAAGTATCAGCAAACAAACATTGGCATTCACAAAATCAAGAAAGACAAACTGAAAATTAGCAGTAGAGCATTCAAGTAAATTGTTTGTCAAGAATCATAGTTGAAAAGGTGCGAAAGAAATTGGTTTCAAAACAGGGGTAGACCATTACAAATTGGCAACTTGGCATCACTTCTCTTCTTACTTCTCCTCAACCCTCTTGCTTTGTACTCTCACTTTTTCACCTGGCACCTGCAACTCTGACTCTCACATTCATAGTTGTCAGCTTCTTGCTCTTTGTTTTTGTGAGTTGAAACAAAAATAGGAGGCATTTTTATAAAGTTAGTGGGGTTTGGGTGGGGCCCATAGGTTGTGACGGTTTGACCTTGGGCATGGAGTTTGAAAAAAAGTTTTGATTTTTTTTAAATCACTTATGGGTTGTTGGGATGGTCAAGAGGCTCTTGGGAGCCCCTCAAACGTCTCAAGGATGTCCTAGAGATGTCTCAAATATGGTGGTATTGGATTGCATTGGGGTGGCAGGGGGACGTCCCATCCAAGTCCCTGTATTCTAAAGGTGTCCCCATTTCAAAAACAAACAGTTTTGGGGGAGGAAATGTCCTTATGGAAATAGGAACCCAGTGAAGACATTAAGAGGGAATGAATGCACAACCAAGGGCCATTGAGTAGAAGGCAAAGGAAAAATATTGGAAACAAGAGGAGGAGCACTTGGAGAAGAAGGTAGGGAAAATAGCAGTCCGACCAATAGAGAAGTTGAACTCTGAGGGCAAACTACCAGAGATAGGAAGAAACTCTCCAACCAAAGCAGGGGAGACAAAACCAATAATCTCTGCTTAGGGAGGAGCTCTAGACCCCAAATCTGAAGAAAGAAACAGAGCTAAAGTAAGTGAATTGGATAACAACAAGAATGTAAAGTGCACCCCTGATTTGCTAACCAAAATGCTCAAAATTAAATGAAAATATTTAATGAATACACAAAACTATATACATATGCAGGTGCACCATGGTTGAGATGGTCCAGCTCCCTAGTCTCACTCTACGACTAAGCTCATGCCATATCTAAATCAAAGACATCTCAAATACATCATCGATGGAAAGCTACAAAATGCCATTTTCATACATAAGCAAGACATACACAATTGGGCACAATCACCAAGAGAATGGTAAAAAGTGTGTTTGAGATCATTGTCCTAATTGTGGTGTGGTCACAAAGAGATCACCGTAAATTTGTCAACCTTTCCTTCATTTAAAAAAATCAAGGAAAGGTTGACAAATTTATGGTGATCTCTTCGTGACCACACCACAATTAGGACAATGATCTCAAACACACTTTTTACCATTCTCTTGGTGATTGTGCCCAATTGTGTATGTCTTGCTTATGTATGAAAATGGCATTTTGCAGCTTTCCACCGATGATGCATTTGAGATGTCTTTGATTTAGATATGGCATGAGCTTAGTCGTAGAGTGAGACTAGGGAGTTGGACCATCTCAACCATGGTGCACCTGATCATATTAGCATGAAACCATGTGCCTCATATTAGCCTCAAACCTATGCCCCTACTAGTAGGTGGTGGGGATAGAATATCATTCGCTGTACATATCAATGACTGGATAATAATAATAAAATTTTGATAAAAATTATCATCTTCGGAATTATGACGAATACAAAGCTTTCGACCGACGATGTAATGTTCTAGAGTCGTCGCACTTCTGACTAAAACCACACAAACATCCAACGAGGATGTTGTACATGTGACAACACTTCATAGTCAGACGGTTGTCGATGTCTCCGAATGGACCAACGACACAAGTGTCGGACAAACAGCATCACCGTCGGTGCGAAGTTCCAAATCACCATCGGCTTTGTGATGAAATCTACTGATTCTAACGACTTTTTTTGACTGGAAGAGCATTCATGCCCACCGTTGGCAGAGTCCATGGGATTGTCGTATTTCCGATGGGTAGGGCATTGTCGACCAATCTGACGATGAGTTTTCGATGGCTACTTTTATTGGCACTCCGACAAAAATTATTCACAAATCCGATAATCAACCATTGAAAATTAGCTCCGAATGTACTAGTGTGGAAACATAAATCCAGGGCTCAATGGCTCAAAGAGGGTGACAAGAATACAAGTTTCTTTCACAGATCTATTATTATCCAAAGGCACATAAACCACATCTCCTCCCTCATGGATGATAACAATCATGTGGTCAATGATGTGGATAGTTTGAGCAGACTGACTACCAACTATTTTGCCACTTTTTATAGGGAAGATGGTGTTTGGGGGGGGCCTGCTAGGGAGGATCTTCTCAACTGACTCCCATCACCCCTCTCAATGGAAGATAACAACCTCATTTTGGCCCTTGTTTCTGAGGAGGAAGTCAAGTCCATTATTTTTCTATGGGTTCATTCAAAGCCCCGGGTCCTGATGGTTTCCCCCCAACTTTTTTCCAATATTTTTGGGATGTGGTGGGCCCTGATGTTGTTCTGGACAGTAGGGATTTTTTCAAATCTGGAGGGCTTCTCAATAATCTCATTCACACCTTCATTTCCCTTGTCCCTAAAACTTAGAAAGCGTCTACTTTCATGGACTTCTTCCCTATCAATCTCTGCAGCACTATTTATAAAATCTTCAGCAAAGTTCTTGTTAATAGGCTCAAACCTTTCTTGGATCCTTTGATTAGCCCTTCCCATAAGGGTTTTATCCCGGGTAGACAGATTCTTGATGCGGTCATCTCTACTCATGAGATTATTCACTCTGTGGATAAGTGTCATCAGTCGGGGATGGTGCTCAATCTTGACATCTCCAAGGCTTATGATAGAGTCAATGGGAACTTCCTTTTCACATTTCTCAAAGCTATGGGGTTTGGAGATAAACTCATCAAATGCATATCTACTGTCACCTACGATGTGCTTCTCAACAGGAGCACCCTGGAGAAGCTGAGGGCCTCTAAAGGGTTATGACAAGGGGATCCTCTATCCCCTTACCTTTTCATCATCCTTGTTGAAGTGATGGCTTCTAACTTGAACTCTATGGTTCGTAGGGGAACTCTTCTAGGTATCAAACTTGCCTCTATGCCCCCCCCAATATTCTACAATAGTTCATCGATGACATAATTATTTTTGGTATCTCCTCTATGTGGGAATTTGAGGCTTGTCAGTCCTTTCTCAACTCCTATGCTCTGGCCTTTGGCCAACACATTAACTACGAAAAGAGCAACATTTACTTCTTTCACACCCATGTCCAACTCCAAGATAAAGTTTGCAGAATTATTGGTTGTCAAAGGGCCTCCCTCCCTGGCACCTACCTAGGCCTCCCCTTCACTGTTAAAGATGTCTCTAATGACTTTTGGATATCTATCCTCGAAAGATTGCAGAAGAAGCTGGCTGGTTGGAAAGGTAGATTCCTCAGTGGTGCTGGGAAATTGCAGCTGCTCTCCTCTTCCCTCCAGGGGATCTCTGTGTACTTTCTCTCCCTTTTTAAGATTTATGTGGCTATGGTTGCTAAGCTGGAAAATATCCAAAAGACATTCCTTTGGATAGGAATGGATGAAAAGAAGAGGCTCGCCTTGGTGGACTGGGACAAAGTTTGTCTTTCTAAGGTCATGGGCGGCTTGGGAACCCGCAAGATCTCAAGGTTCAATAAGGCCCTTATGACCAAAATTACCTGGAAGCTTCTAAATAAGGATACAAATTGGAGTAGGATCATCAGGGCCAAGTACCTGGTTAATGGGGACTTATCCTCTATTTTGAAAACGGAGGCCTTCCTAGGGGGTCCAAAATTTGGAATAACATCTTGAGCTGCAGGGACCCTTTATCTCATGGCTTGAGGTGGCTTATTGGAAATGGTAGGAATATTCTCTTCTAGGAGGATTTTTGGTTAGGAGAGAGACCCCTTGCTTCTTTCCCCTCCCTGAGAAGGCTCCAGGATGCCACCAAAAGTTTCTTTGGTGAAAGGGTCAGTGATTATTTCAGAAACCGCACTTGGAGGGCCTTAGAGGACTATTGCATTGATCATCCCTTCCTCCTCCTTGCTTCTAGAGAGCTCCAAAATATTTTGGCTGGTATGTTCCTCCCCCTTTTTCCTAGGGAGGATAGATTCATTTGGAAGTGGGACCCCTCTAGAGACTTCTCTGTCAGAACTGCCTACACCAGCTTACTTAGTGAACCTATTTACACCTCTATTTGGAAAGAGGTCTGGAATCCCCAACTCATCCCCAAGGTTAATTTCTTCTAGTGGATTGCTCTCCTCAACAAAATTTTGACCCAAGGCAATTTGGTCAAGTGGGGATTCCAATTCCCTAACAGATGCATCCTCTGCAAAAATGATGAGGAAAGTCCTGCTCATCTCTTCCTCCACTGTGCCTTCACTCGGGAGCTCTGGGGGATGGTCTGCATGAAGCTCAATATCTGTTGGGTTTTGAATGATAATTTGTTAAATTTGTCCCAAGAGTTTTGGGGCCCATCTCACAATCCCCCTATCCAACAACTATGGAAGAAGATCCCTCACGTGAGTTGGAGTATCTAGAAGGAAAGGAATGACAAGATATTCATAGACAAAGAGGCTTATGTGGAAACTGTGTTTGCTCGATTCCTTAACTTGATTCTTGAGAATATCTCTATTTCTAAAACTCATATGGCATCCAATCCCCCCTCTACCTGGGACTGGTAAATTGCTAGATGCTGGAACCTTCCCCCCCCATTCTCTCTTGTTGACTACTCTAAGAGACTCCTAAGACAAAGCACGGTCTAGACCCCTCTGGTTACTCATTTCAAACTCAATTTTAATGGGGCTGCCAAGGGGGCCTGGCTGCTGGTGGAGGGGTTATTAGATCCCATTTGGGGCCCCTTGTTGTTGCCTATGTGGGTAACCTAAATGGGCATTCCTCTAATCAGGCTGAAGCCATGGCCTTAGCCTAGGGAATTTGCCTCGCCCTCACCATGGGAATCAAGATTATGGACATTGAGGGTGACTCCAAGCTCATCATTGATGTTGTCAAAGGGCGGAATAAGATTGATTGGACAATTGAGGGTACTATTAGGGACACCCTAAGGCTCATCTCTGGGCTCGACTCATTTAGAATTATGCATATCTTCAGGGAAGGCAATAGTGTGGTGGATTCCTTAGCGGCCATTGGTCCAAACCTCTCAGGATTGAGATGTTGGAGGAGTCACAATTCCCTCCTGGACCATGTTAACTTCCTTCTTCAGGAAGAGAAATCCAAAATCTTTACTAATGATTGAGATGATACCAAGTGCTTACCTTTCCCTCCTCTCTTCCCTCGAGGTTGTCTGGAAGTATTGGTTTCATAATTCAAATTTTGAGAATATCCCTTCGATCCTTTCTGATGTGGTGGTGACTCCTTCGGCCAAGTTGGCGATGATGCACGTGTTGTTGTGTTGGCAATTCTTTTGGGCTTATAGCATCATGATGAGGTACGACTGGATTGGCAACGTGTTGGTTGCCACCAATTTTTGTTGGCTCTTAATGCCTCATAACCAAGAAATGATTTCTAAAAGTGACTTCTTTTTTTCCCATGCACCCAACTTCGTGTGTCATTTACTGACGCCAGGCTTGCACACTTCCCATTATCTCTTCTTGGCTTGCTTCTCGAAGGGTCTTTGCAACTTTCTTTATGCTAGTTTTTTCATGACTAAAGAAGCTCTGTTGGAGGAGGATATGGGGGGCGATAGAGTTAGATATGAACCGGATAATCCGGATGATTTTAAAAATGACCCCCTGGTCTGGAATTTTTGTGTTGAAGATGGGGTTGTCGATTTCTTGGAATGCCTGAAGGGCCATGATGAGCATCTCTCAACTTCTTTTGCCTCCTCCTGGTCTGGGAGGCATGTCTCGGTGGGTGAAATTGTCTTTGATGTCTCTGAGGAGACTATTGCCCAAGCTACGAAGTTGACCCTTGACGGCTGCTGCTGGAAGTGTACTAGCCATGTTGCTAATAGTGAAGGTCTAAAATGTTTCTTCTGTAACTGCGAAGAGCCTGTCAAGCTACAAGGTGGGTTTTATTGGGAGGAGCTCAAACACCTATGGAACAATATCTGCCTTATGATCATGAATTACTTCACTCTCGAAGGTAGGCACAAGGTATTCTACTACTATCATCTGCCCCTCCTCAATCACTTCTGCAATAATGACTTGCTTTGTCTTCCTTTTTATTTACTTCACCCTATAGAGAGTTCTATTAAGGACACCATGGATCCCAAGCATGGGGATAAGCCACCCTACCTCCTACACTAGGACCTCATTTATAGGTTATATAAATTCCATGAGGCCCTTTTCCCCCCCTGAAACCTTTCGCTCTCTAAGCCCCCCATGCCTACTCCTCAACAACTTGCGGCCATGTCTATGGCATTCCCTAGATTCTTCCAGTATCCTCATGAGGGCTTTGCTATGGCCACCATGTCCCTACCTTCTTATGCCTCGATTGTTTCCTTATCGGCAGTCTCCCCCAGTTTAACTCTGTCAGCCTCTCCCAGTGCTTCCCACTCCCTATCCAAGGGAAATGGAAAAACCCCTATCATAAACAAACACATTGTCTTTGATGTCAATTCTTCCTCTAAGGATGCTAAGAATGACAACCCTTCCCCTGATTCTAAGGTTGAAAGGAGATCCTCTAGACTGGCTTCCAAAA